>NC_064627.1:936533043-936836073 GCF_023864275.1 Schistocerca cancellata
CAGAAGAGCCAACACTGTGTTGCAAGAGGAGGCCGAAATGCACGCGTCAACTCACGCGGGTGGCGCTAGGTCTGAAACAGGATACGTAATGAATGCTATAAAGAAAAGTACGTAGCTGCTGGAATACTTAACTTTAATCCATCATTTGTATACAGCATTCTTGATGATACAAGTGAGACTCTCTCTAGAAATGGTTCATGGCGCCTTGCTAGGTCGTAGCCATGGACTTAGCTGAAGGCTACTCTAACTATCTCTCGGCAAATGAGAGAAAGGCTTCGTCAGTGTAGTCGCTAGCAAAGTCGTCCGTACAACTGGGACGAGTTCTAGTACGTCTCTCTAGACCTGCCGTGTGGTGGCGCTCGGTCTGCAATTACTGACAGTGGCGACACGCGGGTCCGACATGTACTAATGGACCGCGGCCGATTTAAAGCTACCACCTAGCAAGTGTGGTGTCTGGTGGTGACACCACACCCTCTGTCGGATTAAAAAATGTTCACAGGAAATAATGACATCAGACAAAAATATTTGTCTTGGTGCCTCGTGCAACTTCCCAGAGTTCGGCGGTTTAAATAACTTTCACCCTCTTTATGACTGCTGTCTACTTAAATAATGTGTACAGTGTTCCAGCACCTACTATTGGAAGAGAGAAAGATAAGAACAATAACTACGGAAAAGCTGTAGGTAATCACAAAAAAATCAAGCGATATATTTTTACGCAACGAAATACGGTTAAAGAAAATGATTTTGACAACTCATCAGCCAACTGAAAAAAAAAACATATTGCCACAGATGGCGCATATGACTGTTTAAAGTAGGTCATAGGAACCTAACCTTCAAGAGAATAAGGCAACGATCACAACAGATGTAAAATCTCTTGAGTCTAATTTTCGATTATTAATTATTATGCAAAACAATTTGCATTCTCCAGAATACAACATCGCTCATTGATGATGGCTCAGATTTGTCGACTTTAACACTGTTTACATTTGTAGGCGGAACCCAATTCGCGTAATTTTGTCTGAAAACCCAGCTGTTGCTAAATAAAACGCAAAATGACGATGACATGAGGTTAGAGTTTAATTCCAGAACACATTAATTCCTAGGATTTTGCATTTCTCTTTCTTATAGCTCTTTTCTGCTGTGGGGATGATTTGTTAACGTGAAAAATGTCAAGGTGCCTTGTGTCTCGGAGTCTACTATAACTGGCTGGGTTAGTTAGTTGAAAGGTCGAAGTAAGAAAATGGCACAGCACCTCCAACACGACGTCTCTACTAAAGCGCTACGCTCTTCAAACCAAACCTCGTATTGAGAACAGATTTACTTTTACCAGCTTCAGTCCTCGGTTGTGGTAGTCTCTAACGGCTTTGTTATCCTTAACTTCGACGCCTGCATTACATTTTGCTTTCATTCCGGATGTACCATTACCTTCTTTCTGCGTAATTGCTGTGGTGTTGAATTAATTTGGTTATTTCGTATAAGTCAGAGCTGATTGCTACGCGCGGTTTGAAATACGCGCGCAGACGTCAGGCGCAACGTACAGCGATGATAATGTAACGTTGCAGTTTAAATTCTGAATATTGTTTTTGGGTGCGCCACGTATATTTTGAGCACGAGTAAATGCATCTTAAATATAAGTAACGTGACTTGATCTCAATACGCAGGCAAAAAGTTATTCATTGTTAACGGAAATGTTACGCTCTCTTTCAATGAATGACAACGTAACCTGCAACTAATCCAGCAATAATATAGAACATGAAATGATTTCTTTTCGCAGCAGATGTATCTAATGTTATACAGAAAGAAAGAATGGTACAAATATCTGGGTATTTTTTTAAATAATTGCAATGAATTTCTTTAACTTTATCCCTTCAAGAATCAACTTTTAATCATTCGAATTAACTGAAAATTTTTTGAACCAGAGGTGGAACCTCACCTAAACCTTGCGGTGTTAAATCTCTGAATAAGTTTCGTAATCAAAAATATTAACTAACTTTAATATTGAAAACTAACTGTAAAAATTCATAAAAGCACTTAGAGATATTTTCCTTTGCGAGTGAAGCTCGCAAACTCCGAAATATTTTTTTCTATACGTAATGGCGGACTCAGCGCCACCGAAACAGTCGAAGCCAGATGGGCAATCGACAGCAACATTATTATTCTCGATAAACATCGTGTGACGAGGGCCTCCCGTCGGGTAGACCGCTCGCCTGGTGCAAGTCTTTCGACTTGACGCCACTTCGGCGACTTGCACGTCGATGGGGATGAAATAATGATGATTAGGACAACACAACACCCAGTCCCTGAGCGGAGAAAATCTCCGACCCAGCCGGGAATCGAACCCGGGCCCTTAGGATTGACAGTCTGTCGCGCTGACCACTTTTTTATTTTTATTTTTTTTAAATCTCATTTCTTTCGTTATAGTTCGTTGCAATTGTTCGTGGCGGACGTCCCCTGACGCCCATTGAAGTTCGTTATTGATCCATTTACTCAGTTTTTTTTTTATTACAGAGGGCAGCTAACCCTCTGACCGAACACGCTGAGCTACGGTGCCGGTAGCCACTCAGCTACTGGGGGCGGACATTATCCTCTATAATGTAACCTGAAAGCTCATACAGACAGCGAGTTATACATACATCGATCCACAGGAAAGAGAGAACAAACAGGCGAAAAACAGAGAATAAACAGGGGCGAGCAATATGGCTCTTGTGTATATACATTATACTTTAAGTTCCATGCTTTAATGGAACGTATGGAAATATAGTATTCTTTATCTTTGCGATTAATGGAAAATATTTACAATATTTGTCACAGAATATTATCAGACTCGGATAAATGACGTACAATATTACAGACATTATTTTTTTTCTGTTTACATCACATTCATATCAGTTGAATACATCGCGTCATACATTAGATAGGCTTCCAGGTGAGGCCACTCGGTCCTGACTTTACCCACACCTCACAGGGATCAATTCTTGTTTTCGTCTTAGGGCACGCTGTGAGCTCAGTACTAAACTGAAGGAGGCCGGGGTGGCCAAGTGGTTCTAGAGGCTACAGTCTGGAACCGATCTATCGCTACGGTCGCAGGTTCGAATCCTGCCTTGGGAATGCATGTGTGTGATGTCCTTTGGTTAGTTAGGTTTAAGTAGATCTATGTTCTAGGGGACTGATGACCTCAGAAGCTAAGTCCCATAGTGCTCAGAGCCATTTGAACCATTTGAACTAAACTGAAAAGACCGCGCAAAGACGTCTTTGCATAGAAAACCGTGACAGTGTTCCGTGGGCACGCCATATTGGCCAGGGTCATTAGCGGTTGTTAGTATTGTTTCTTGTTGCTACTTTCAAGCGATTGTTTCACTAAACTAGAAACAAAGCCTAGACAATGTCACGTAGTATCGGTAAACAGATATTTCATTTCTCCTGTTTAGTAGAATGATTTCACAGCTGCAACTGGGATGAATTGCGTCACGGCTTGGCTTCATAGCTTAGTCTGGCAAGATTAGCATTGAGCTCATTGTGGCCACGTGGAGTGAGTAGTTCCTGTTGTCTTGTTTCGTTAATCAACTTCTCCGTGCCAATGACACCTGACTGGTTTCTGCCCCTAGTTCCGTCAGCTCATGTGATCATGACGAAGTGGGACGTCACAGTAAGGTTGTAAATGTCGAAGTGCAATTCATCACGTCTTCTTAAATGATTTGCATTTCTAAAAGACGACAGCTACAAATCATGTTTGATTAGCTTTTACACTGCGATGAGTGGTGTACTCGGAGCATGCAAGATAAAAGTTCTAGGGATATATTTTACCTGTTTCATCATTTTCTCACTTAAGGGGTCGTCATAGAAAAATATCACCATCTACATAATCCGTAGTTACTTCTATTTTACAAAATCTGAGACGTAGCTGATCTCATTCGAAAAAGGAAGTGACCAGAAAAAATGTTGATTGCAAATTGACTGATTTGCAGTGACTAACAAAGCACAACACATGGTGTATTAAAACAGTTCAGATACGCACCAGAAACGTTATCCGTAACGTTCATGTTCAATCTTGTGAACTGAAGCTGGAGTATACTGAACTGCTGTTCTTTATATCTCGTGTATGTGAGTTGTCAACCTGAATAATGCACGTGGTGTAGTCATGGAAACACTATATGATAAATGAGTCGTCAAAACAAATTGTACACCTATATTTTACTTTATCGGAAATAATTAGGAAGCGAAAAATGTCACCTACATGAGCCGTCCTGCATTGCGCAGTACAGTGAGCACTACTGCAATGCTCGACTTCACAACACGTGACGTGCAAATGCAAGACAAGCTAACTGGGTAAAAATGCTACATAAATTACTAAACGAATTTTGAAAAAATAATTCACCAAAACGTTCTACCTACAAAAATGTCCCATAAATTTACGTATGTAATTTGATTAAACAAATTGCGAACACTGAATACTGCGCACGCAAAGGTAACACTGCACTGGGAACTAAAACTGTTTGCATGTGAAATGAAATCTGAAATTAAGTTTACTAGACTGAACGTGATAATGAATTTTGTAAAATCAAAGTTGGCTATGAATGATCTAACTGTAACCTCACTGCATTTTCAGTAAAATTGGCCCAAAAAATTTCATATGGCTTACATGTGGCATCGGAAACTTGGTACTGCTCGAAGTGATCATCATGAAACATACAGCGCAGTAGCAAGCAAGCTAAATAAAAGAGAAACCTTATGTAAGTGTAACGCAAGGATGTGCAAATATTCTAAAGAGAGGATCTCTCAGTTTTAGTCAGTGTTCCGCAGACACACAGAGTCAGAAAATAAAACTCGTGAAGAAAGCGATACAGTTTAAAGTTGGTTAATGATACCAAGAAAACCGATTTCTAAAAACTATGTTGTGAATCATGAACTCATTCTCTATTACAGTGGTCTGTACATAAGCTTCTATTTTATAAGAAATATTACTCTGGCTTGAAATTAATTACTAAACTGGTAAAAGCGCGGTAAAACTAACTTCTGAGTGCAAGGCATGTAAACTGTTAGCTTTACTTATTCTCGTCTAAACAATGAACTAACCCAAACCAGTAACGAGGAATTCGACTAAAATCTTCCGTTATTCAAACACATTACAATTACGCGCAAGCAAGCAATGTAGCAACAATTGTACCTGGACGTCTTCGCTTACGAAATTACTCTTTACCAAATCATATTTCAAAACTCATCCTTCTCTCTGTTCTGCAAGCTATTTCCATCAGCTCAGTGCCATAGCCAACACCCGACTCTCTCACTAACTTGTATTAGAATACTACAGCAACGACAATTCCATTAGCAACCACAGATCACAGTGCTTGTACTCAGAACCTCTGTGGCGTAAAATATCGACTATCGAAAACTATTGCTTAAAAATGTTTAGCATACAAATATGAAACATGACACATCGAATGGAAATATAAATCTCTCATCACGTTTCTTGAATAATATGAATAAACTAGACACCTTACACATTTGGTGACATTACTCGATGCACAGGAAAATCTGTAGTGAAATATTCTTAATTAAAGATTCTTCTTCGCATTTCTCCACCTTCTGTGTGGCAGTTCATGGCCGCATGCCTTCGGGGCTTAATTAGCAACCCCATCTGTCTTTATTTGGGGGAACCTCGTGTTCAAGCGTGAGAATGATTTTCTAAATATATGCGTCGCGTGTATATCGGGAGGGATGTTGGGACCAACCCAGTATTCACCAAGGAATACTACCTAAAAACTACATCCAGGCTGGCCGGCTCACCAGTCCTCTTCGTTAATCCGCGAAGTAATTTCGATCAGGGGCAGGTTCGCCTCCCCGTATCCCAGAAGTGGAGCGTTAATGCGCTCGGCTATCCGAGCGGATCATACAGCTGGCAACCTGAAAAAGAAAAAGTCTGCACCAATTACGAGAGACAGTCATGAAATCAGTACATATGCAACTAATTGATGCATTTTGTAAACAGTGTAAAAACTGTAATGGGCAGACCAGTGTATGCATCTTGTGGTATAAGAGAACTCATGCAGAAAGAGAAGAACTGACTGACAATGGTACAATATACTGATACATTTGTGGTGGAAGGAGGGAAAAAAAAGTTGAGAGGCGGCAGGCCATTCTCTCCAGCTATCTCCCATTTTACTTTTACTCACAAGACTGTCACACAGGATAATTTTCTTTTTTTTTCATTACCACATTCGATATATCAGCTTGAATGAACACAGTATGAACACACTGCGGATTTACAGAAACGACTCCTTACTTTCCTGTCTGCTCACACGATCAAGCTTACTGCAGTGATTGCCGTCATCTTATCTATTCCTTAACTCTGCGTTGGGGACAAGAAATGACACCACATACATAATTACGATGATGATTCCTTCAGTGCAGATGAACACCGAGCTGGAACTCTTAACGAAGACTGCGAGTAGCTGCTAATGAGCTGTGGCACTACCATCAGCAGCGTGTGGTCGGCCTGTAAGTTGAAAATATGGGTCTGACGGTTGGCGAGGCGGGTAGTTCGTGCAGTTGCGTGACCACTGTGTCCGGAAATCTTTTGTGACTTAAATTTACATTCGATATTAACTAACTTCTGTTTTTGAGAAATGATTTCCTAATCACAACCAATCTACGTTCTACACTACTGGCCATTAAAATTGCTACACCAAGACGAAATGCCGATGATACACGGGTATTCATTGGACAAATATATTATACTAGAACAGACATGTGGTTACATTCTCACGCAATTTGGGTGCTTTGCAGTTCATCAAGAGTAGTGACTGGCGTATTGTGAGGAGCCAGTTGCTCGGAGACCATTCACCAGACGTTTACAATTCGTGAGAGATCTGGAGAATGTGCTGGCCAGGGCAGCAGTCGAACATTTTCTGTATCCAGAAAGGCCCGTACAGGACCTGCAACATGCGGTCGTGCATTATCCTGCTAAAATGTAGCGTTTCGCAGGGATCCAATGAAGGGTAGAACCACGGGTCGTAACACATCTGAAATGTAACGCCAACTGTTCAAAGTGCATTCAATGGGAACAAGAGGTGACCGAGACGTGTAACCAATGGCACCCCATACCACCATTCCGGGTGATACGCCAGTATGGCGATGACGAATATAAGCTTCCAATGTGCGTTCACCGCGATGTCACCAATCACGGATGCGACCATCATGAAGCTGTAAACAGAACCTGGATTAATCGGAAAAAATGACGTTTGGCATTCGTGCACCCAGGTTCGTCGTTGAGTACACCATCGCAGGCGCTCCTGTCTGTGGTGCAGCGTCAAGGATATCCGCAGCCATGGTCTCCAAGCTAACAATCCATGCTGCTGTAGTCCGCAGCTCGTGGTCGTGCGGTAGCGTTCTCGCTTCCCACGCCCGGGTTCCCGGTTTCGATTCCCGGCGGGTTCAGGGATTTTCTCTGCCTCGTGATGACTGGGTGTTGCGTGATGTCCTTAGGTTTGTTAGGTTAAGTAGTTCTAAGTTCTACGGGACTGATAACCATAGATGTTAAGTCCCATAATGCTCAGAGCCATTTGAACCATGCTGCTGCAAACGTCGTCGAACTGTTCGTGCAGAGGGTTGTTGTCTTGCAAACGTCCCCATCTGTTGACTCAGAGATCGAGACGTGGCTGCACGATCCATTACAGCCATGCGGATAAGATGCCTGTCAGTTCGACTGCTAGTGATACGATGCCTTTGGGATCCAGCACGGCGTTGCGTATTACCCTCCTGAACCCACCGATTCCATATTCTGCTAACAGTCATTGGATCTCGACCAACGCTAGCAGCAATGTCGCGATACGATAAACCACAATCGCGATAGGCTGCCATCCGACCTTTATCAAAGTCGTAAACTTGATGGTACGCATTTTTCTTCCTTACACGAGGCATCACAACAACGTTTCAGCAGGCAACGCCGGTCAACTGTTGTTTGTGTATGAGAATCGGTCGGAAACTTTCCTCATGTCAGCACGTTGTAAGTGTCGCCACCGGCGCCAACCTTTTGTGAATGCTCTGAAAAGCTAATCATTTGCATATCACAGCATCTTCTTCCTGTCGGTTAAATTTCGCGTCTGTAGCACGTCATCTTCGTGGTGTAGCAGTTTTAATGGCCAGTAGTGTATATCATCTCCACTGCAACCATAATCAGTTACTTAACTGCCCAAATACGATTGAAACGGTGTAGCTAGCGAGGAGCTTGGTATGGTGGCAAATGCCACTGACGCATGTAAGATCAAACTCATTTCACGAACTTAGTTATCGGTAAGCACTTCTTAGGAAGTGTATACTTATATGGATATGGTGTCTGTTCTTTCGGACATGTCCGAAAGAACAGACATCATATCCATATAAGTATATAGTTCTGGCAATACCGGCCATGACCTTCTTCTTCTGTGCGGATGCACACATATTCCCCGAACTCTTACGGGACTTCGTAAGAATGTCTTCCACGAGTAATGAGTGTGTTGGGGTGGGACATTACGAATGTAGTGTGTGGACATACAAGGTGAGAATGTGGGTCTTGCGGGAGGCGTGCGCGAGATAGTCTCTGCAGACGCGCTATCGTCTGTGCCCTCGGTGGCTCAGATGGACAGAGCGCCTGCCATGTAAGCAGGAGATCCCGGGTTCGAGTCCAGGTCGGGGCACACATTTTCACCTGTCCCCGTTGATATATATCAACGCCCGTCAGCAGCTGAGGGTTATTAATATAATTCTTGTTTCTTAAGAAGTGGTTTAAGTGAAGCATAGAGTACAAGCCCCCGTGGAGCACAGAATAAGATGCTCGCTAAGACAGTCCCTATGTTTCTGCTGCTACATCCCGCATGTGTGTCGGCAGGGTGAAAAGCAGGAGGGTGGAACCAAGGCCGTCTTGCAATCCGAGCGCCGTATTTCCCATCAACGTCAGATTGGTAGTGCAAAATACGGCCCGATTCTGGCACGTGCTTGTAGCCTTGCGGACCCCACATAACTGCCACTCGCAGGTGCCCGAGTGGCCTTCCTCTGTTTAGCGGCGAGCAACCAATGAGCGTGAGCCGATTAAGTGAAAGCTCGCGTTGCTTGGCGACCGGCAGAGATGTTATACTGCGCTGTAGACTACATAGCGAAAGTGCTCACGGTTCGCTTTTAGTGTCGCAGTTTCTAGTCTAATTCTTTCTTTCAGCATCAACTGATCTAGTTCGATTGCATTCCACGACCCTTGTCTCACCTTTATTAATGTTCATCTTACGATCTCTTTGCCAGACACTACCGATTCCTTTCAACTGCTGGTTCAAGTCCTTTGTCGTCACCGTGGGAATTACAATGTCATTATGGATCGAGGTGGCGCAGTGGTTATCACACTGTACGCGCATTCGGGAGGACGCCGTTCAAACCGGCGTCCGACCATCCTGGTTTAGGTTTTCCGCGATTTCCGTAAATCTCTTCAGGAAATTGGCGGGATGGTTCCTTTAAAAGTGCAGGGCCGACTTCCTTCCCCATCGTTCCCTAATCCGATGGGAACGATAACCTCGCTGTTTGGTCCCCTCCCCCAAATCAACCAACCGACTACTTTCACTGGCAAACAAAATTTTCATTTCTCCCCAGAAACTTTAAACCCTTTTCCAAATTTCTCCTTCGTTTTCTTCTCGGCTTGGTCAATGTACAGACTGAATAACGTGGTGAGAGGTTACAACCCTGCATCTACATGGTTAATCTGCTTTTCACAATTACGTGCTTGTCAGAGGGCTCATCGAACCACCTACAAGCTCTTTCGCTACCGTTCCACCCTCGAACGGCGCACAAGAAAACGAATACTTACATCCTTCCGCACGAGCTCTGATTTCTTCTATTTTACTATGATGATCGTTTCTCCCCATGCTGGAGGGCGCCAAATAATATTTCCGCATTCGGAGGACAAGTTCCACACCCAACTAAAAATGCCTGTGTTTGAACGATTGCAACCCGGATTCGCCTATCATATCCATGACACTCTCTCCACTATTTCACGATAATAAAGAACTTCTTCGATGTCCTCCGTCAATCCTATCTGATGTGGATTCGACACTGTGTACCGGTACTTCAGAAGAGGACGGATAAGCGTAGTCAAGGCAGTCTCTTTAGTAGACCTGTTGCATTTTCCATTTGTTCTGCCAATAAATCGCAGGCTTTGGTTCGCTTTCCCTACAAATTAAGCTATGTGATCGTTCCAATTTGTTTGCAATTATACACTACTGGCCATTAAAATTGCTACACCAAGAAGAAATGCAGATGATAAACGGGTATTCATTGGACAAATATATTATACTAGAACTCAGAAGTGATTACATTTTCAAGCAATTTGGGTGCATAGATCCTGAGAAATGAGTACCCAGAACAACCACCTCTGGCCGTAATAACGGCCTTGTTACGCCTGGACATTGAGTCAAAGAGAGCTTGGATGGCGTGTACAGGTACAGCTGCCCATGCAGCTTCAACATTATACCACAGTTCATCAAGAGTAGTGACTGGAGTATTGTGACGAGCCACTTGCTCGGCCACCATTGACCAGATGTTTTCAATTGGTGAGAGATGTGGAGAATGTGCTGGCCAGGGCAGCAGTCGAACATATTCTGTATCCAGAAAGGCCCGTACAGGACCTGCAACAGGCGGTCGTGCATTATCCTGCTGAAATGTAGGGTTTCGCAGGGATCGAATGAAGGGTAGAGCCACGGGTCTTAACACATCTGAAATGTAACGTCCACTGTTCAAAGTGCCGTCAATGCGAACAAGAGGTGACTGAGACGTGTAACCAATGGCACCCCATACCATCATGTCGGGTGATATGCCAGTATAGCAATGAGGAATACACGCTTCCGATGTGCGTTCACTGCGATGTCGCCAAACACGGATGCGACCATTATGATGCTGTAAACAGAGCCTGGATTCATTCGAGAAAATGACGTTTTGCCATTCGTGCACCCAGGTTCTTCGTTGAGTACACCATCGCAGGCACTCATGTCTGTGATGCAGCGTCAAGGGTAACCGTAGCCATGGTCTCTGAGCTGATAGTCAATGCTGCTGCAAACGTCTTCGAACTGTTCGTGCAGATGGTTGTTGTCTTGCGAACGTCCCCATCTTTTGACTCAGGGATCGAGACGTGGCTGCACGATCCGTTACAGCCATGCGGATAAGATGCCAGTCATCTCGTCTACTAGTGATATGAGGTCATTGGGATCCAGCACGGAGCTTCTTATTACCTTCCTGAACCCACCGATTCCGTTTCTGCTAAGAGTCATTGGATCTCGACCAACGCGAACAGCAATGTCGCTATATGATAAACCGCAATAGCGATAAGCTACAATCCGACCTTTATCAAAGTCAGAAACGTGATGGTACGCATTCCTCCTCCTTACACGAGGCATCACAACAACGTTTCACTAGGCAACGCCGGTCAACTGCTGTTTGTGTATGAGAAATCGGTTGGAAACTCCTCACGTCAGCACGTTGTAGGTGTAGCCACCGGCGCCAATCTTGTGTGAATGCTCTGAAAAGCTTATCATTTGCATATCACAGCATCTTCTTCCTGTCGGTTAAATTTCGCGTCTGTAGCACGTCATCTTCGTGATGTAAAAATTTTAATGGCCGGTAGTGTAATCCCTAGTTGGATAATTAAGTCTACAGAGTTTAGATTTTTGTGATTTATCGTGTAACCGAAACTAAACGTCATATGGATGACTTCACACTTTACGTTATTTAGAATCATTGTCACTTTTCGCACCATGCAGATATCTTGTCTAAATAATTTTGTAATTAGTTTTGATCACCTTATGACTTTGCAAGATGACAAATGAGAGCATGATGAGCTAACAATCTAGGAGGGCTGCTCAGATTGTCTCTTAATTCGTTTATATAGATCAAGAACAGCAGAGGACCTCTAACACTTCCTTGGGGAACGCCAAATATTACTTCTGTTTTACTCGATGACTTTCCGTCAGTTACTATTAACTGGGACTATTCTGACAGGAATCATGAATCCAGTCACACAACTCAGATAATACTCTATAGGCTTGCAATTTTATTAGAAGTAACTTGTAAGGAACGGTCTCAAAAGTCCTGTGGAAATATAAAAATATAGAATCAAAGTGACATCCCCTATCGATAGCACTTACTACCCCGTGAGAATAAAGAGCTCATAGTGTTTCATAATAATGCTACTTTCTAAATCCGTATTCGCTATTGTCAATAAATCGTTTTCGTTAATGTAATTCACAATGTTCGAACACAGCATATGATCCACATCCTACTGCAAATCGATATTAGTGATATGGATCTTCTGTAACGTAGCGGATTACTCGTATTTCCTTTCTTGAGTATTGGTGTGACCTTTGGAAATTTCTAGTGCTTAGTTACGGATCTTTCGATGAGCTATTGGTGGTATATTGTTACTAACTATGGAGCTATTTTATGAGTTTTTTCTGGGAGGAAACTATCTGGTATACAATCTGGACTGGAGCCCACTCCTTTATTAAGTGATTTAAACTGCCTCGGTACACAGAGGATATCTACATCTACGTTACTCATGTTGGCAATTGTTCTTGTTTCGAATATTGGAATATTTACTACCTCTGCTTTGGTGAAGATATTTCAGAAAATCATATCTAGTGACTCAACTTTAGTCGCACTGTCATCAGTAACATTAACAATGCTACGGCACAGTGATGCTATTTACTGCACCTTGCCACTGATATACACTCCTGGAAATGGAAAAAAGAACACATTGACACCGGTGTGTCAGACCCACCATACTTGCTCCGGACACTGCGAGAGGGCTGTACAAGCAATGATCACACGCACGGCACAGCGGACACACCAGGAACCGCGGTGTTGGCCGTCGAATGGCGCTAGCTGCGCAGCATTTGTGCACCGCCGCCGTCAGCGTCAGCCAGTTTGCCGTGGCATACGGAGCTCCATCGCAGTCTTTAACACTGGTAGCATGCCGCGACAGCGTGGACGTGAACCGTATGTGCAGTTGACGGACTTTGAGCGAGGGCGTATAGTGGGCATGCGGGAGGCCGGGTGGACGTACCGCCGAATTGCTCAACACGTGGGGCGTGAGGTCTCCACAGTACATCGATGTTGTCGCCAGTGGTCGGCGGAAGGTGCACGTGCCCGTCGACCTGGGACCGGACCGCAGCGACGCACGGATGCACGCCAAGACCGTAGGATCCTACGCAGTGCCGTAGGGGACCGCACCGCCATTTCCCAGCAAATTAGGGACACTGTTGCTCCTGGGGTATCGGCGAGGACCATTCGCAACCGTCTCCATGAAGCTGCGCTACGGTCCCGCACACCGTTAGGCCGTCTTCCGCTCACGCCCCAACATCGTGCAGCCCGCCTCCAGTGGTATCGCGACAGGCGTGAATGGAGGGACGAATGGAGACGTGTCGTCTTCAGCGATGAGAGTCGCTTCTGCCTTGGTGCCAATGATGGTCGTATGCGTGTTTGGCGCCGTGCAGGTGAGCGCCACAATCAGGACTGCATACGACCGAGGCACACAGGGCCAACACCCGGCATCATGGTGTGGGGAGCGATCTCCTACACTGGCCGTACACAACTGGTGATCGTCGAGGGGACACTGAATAGTGCACGGTACATCCAAACCGTCATCGAACCCATCGTTCTACCATTCCTAGACCGGCAAGGGAACTTGCTGTTCCAACAGGACAATGCACGTCCGCATGTATCCCGTGCCACCCAACGTGCTCTAGAAGGTGTAAGTCAACTACCTTGGCCAGCAAGATCTCCGGATCTGTCCCCCATTGAGCATGTTTGGGACTGGATGAAGCGTCGTCTCACGCGGTCTGCACGTCCAGCACGAACGCTGGTCCAACTGAGGCGCCAGGTGGAAATGGCATGGCAAGCCGTTCCACAGGAGTACATCCAGCATCTCTACGATCGTCTCCATGGGAGAATAGCAGCCTGCATTGCTGCGAAAGGTGGATATACACTGTACTAGTGCCGACATTGTGCATGCTCTGTTGCCTGTGTCTATGTGCCTGTGGTTCTGTCAGTGTGATCATGTGATGTATCTGACCCCAGGAATGTGTCAATAAAGTTTCCCCTTCCTGGGACAATGAATTCACGGTGTTCTTATTTCAATTTCCAGGAGTGTACATTACATACTACTTGAGTCTCTTTGGGTTTTCTTTCGGATTTCGAGGCAGAGTGTCGTTGTAAAAACTATAAAAATCATTTCGCATTGTCTGACACTTAAAAAACGATGAGTTGCTGATTTGTTAAAACGAATACTGCACTGAATTACACGTCATTTGATGGGAAGGACCTGCAGTTAGGAGTAATGGGGAGAGGAAAGGGTTCGACCTTTTGGGTAGTTGGTTTATGGAGCCGTTCAAGTCAGGTGGATTGTGTTGAGGTGATGGGTATAAAGTCGGAAGTTGGTTAGTGGGAAAACATGAGACTTGGGATACAGATAGCTAGGATGGGGCCAGGTGAAAGTCAAGAGGAGGTAAGAAAAACGAAGGATGGGAAGGGAGCCCTGAAAGCCGTTTATGTCTGATATGATAGGACGGATAGGAGTCACGGGGAGATTTAGGAGCCCTTTAAGATTGCGCTGGGAGAGGGTATGGAGTGTTTGTGAGAGTGGAGCAGGTGACATGTGTTAATATATGGGTGGCAGCACACCATTATTTCTGATGAGCGAGAGAGAATGAGGTCCGTGCAGTTGAGTTTACAGGAAGCGTAGAATATGCAGAGGAAAGATGAGCTGGTAAAGGATTTGGAAAGCAACCCCTGGAGAAGTTGTTAAAGGGCATAGAGAGGCATTTCAGCAGTGAATATTACCGCACTCCATGGGGAAATGGAACGGCAGAAACTGTAATAGTGTAATACGAGGTAGAACGGAAAGTACTTAAATACTGCCACCAAAATCCATTTCAGCCTGCTTAGCATGGTCAAACTTTGATCTTCTTCTACAATTTTACTTCTAACACATTCCTCCACAACTAAATCAAGGGGATTGCAGAATATGGATGGTGATATAGGTATAGAGAGCCTCTGAAAGCTGCCTCAATCCTAGAACTGTTCTGTAGGAGGGCTGCCTTTCGTGTATAACACGGATAACATGCAGAAAATTGTCTCCTCCGAATAAGGCTGCTAGCCAATAGGCTGCGGGTTCGCTCCGGTTTCGTAACGAGCCCGACTGGCCAGAGGGTCTCACGGAAGCAGCTGTCGAGACGGGATCATATGTCTTCTGGATGGCAGGCCGCGCCGGAAGTGGACACTCTGCAAGTTGCGCAACACGACGCGTGTTTGCGTGCGCCCTCTTCGCGTTTCAAGGCTGCAATCATCTGTGACAGTGCCGACGGACGTGGCAACATTAAGTTAAGCAAAACAGAAGGAAGGTAGATTTGTGTTTAATGTCGAGTCGAGGTCGCTAAAGACGGAGCACAAACCCAGGTATGACACCGTGTAGTTGTGATCATCAGTCCTCAGCATGGTTTGATAAAGCTTTTCACGCTGACGTGTCCTGGGCGTGCCTCTTCATCCCAATTTAAATGCTGCCACCTAAATCCATATCAGCCTGCTTACCAAGGTCAAACTTCGGCCTCATTCTACAATTATACCTCTCACACATTACCCCATTACTAAATCAACTATTCCCTGATACCTCAGAGTGCGTCATACCAACCGATTCCATAATTTAGTTAACTTATTTCATAATTTTCTTTTATTCACAGTTCGTTTGAGTACATCCTAATTTGTAACCCAATGTATGCATTCAATTTCCTGCTTTCTTCTGTAACAGTACATTTCAAAAATTTCTTCTCTTGTCTGTTCTCGTCTGAACTGTTTACTGTCCACGTTTCACTTCTGTACAGGATTACTCTCCGGACAAATCTCCTCAGAAAAGACCTGGTGACATGATTCATTAGGATATTTGCTAGTGTGTCTGAGACTGGGCTCTCCATTAGGTGACCTTCCTTTTGTAAGCAGAACTATTTGTTACATTGCAAATATTGTTGCTCGGTAATTACTTTTACGATATTCTTTCAGTTCTTCTGTGATGTTGTTTGCGATTTCTGGGATTCCTGTCAGTTATTCTTTTGCGATATTAACTGGGTCACCAAGTTAGAATGAACATGTAATAGCTGTAACTCAAAATATATTGAGATGACTGCCAGAAAATTTAATATTATGTACAAAGAACACATAAGGGAATTGAAAACTGAATATACTCACTCCACATTTATACAACATCTAATGAAAGAAAATCACTACCTGGGCTGAAATCAAAGAAAAGTTCCCGCCAAATACCAAAGTCTTTTGAAGTACCTTCAGAAAATACAAGGCTTTCACTGTGGAAATCTAAGCACCAACTCTGGATAGAGCCATGTGAACACCTTCTGGCTGACTACAAAGAAGACTGGGATGTTTTGGTGTTCTCTTAACCGAGTAAGGCTAAATCATCACTTAAGTCATGGGGCTTCTGAGCATAGGACACCAAATGCAAATGTGGCCAAGAACAAACAATTAGCTATATGTGACAATCATCTCTTTAGCCATTTTAATACTCACAACAAGATTTATTGCTTGCCAGTGACAATGACCTATTAGGTGCTCAGTTTTGGATTTTATCCATTCCTTTGTCTTGTTAATTTATTTTTCCTAATCTATGGGCATATAACTATGATCGTTATGTAACTATGTATATGTTCAGTAGTATACATTTAACAGGTTTCTGACATAAGTAACTATGTAAATACGTAGTTTCACGTTCTATGGATTATTCATGCAATTAATCATAATGATGTGAAACTAGTCATTGTAAATTCATATTACACAGTCTTATGTAAATATTGCTACATGCTGAAAATTCCACATTTTTCTTTATTTTATGCCATAACAATAAAGGAAAGGAAATGCTCCACAAAAAGAATATCTCAAACAGAAGGGCATATATAAAAATAAAAATGAGTAAAATGACAGCAACAACTGAAATTTTCTATTAATTTTAAAAGCTATGACCAGTTTTGGCTCCTGAACCCATTACCTAGTATTATCCACATAGTATTGAATTACAAAATACAAGAGAATTAGTCAGTTAGAAAAGCATGCACCGATAGGCATCATCAACATCAAATGTAAAACAACTCGACCACACACTTCATAAAAGCAAAAAATTTAAAAGTTATTTAGTTGAACTCGTTTAACATTAAAATAGATGTAAGTCATGTACGCTAAATAACGTTGAAAAACAGTTTGACAACAAACATCACAAAAACATCACAATGACGTTAATATTGCAGGAAATCGTTTACAATGTGGGAAAGTAATATATGTCTCAGGGTGGGAGAACACAGAACGACTGCTGGAACCTAGGAGGTGGCATTAAATAGAGAAGCAAGGTACAAAGCGTGTCTTTAGGGAGCAGATAGTTAAGCAGCTAGAGGCAAGCGATGAGATGAAAGTTGATGAAATGCTTTGCAAATAAAATAAAATACAGAACAAAATGGTATTTAAAATATTAACATGAAAGCATACTAAAAAGACATGGAAAGGGTATTATTATAACAAGGCGAGAGACATGACAATGAACGGAAAGTCGATCCCGCAAACCGATGATGGCAAACACACAGAAGCCACAAAGGGAATCTCTGGATACAAACACAGTGAAAATACAACATGTAGGCTAAGGTATGGAATGTGTTCTGCTGTTCATAATTAATGAGTGTACTGTACTGTGTAATGAGATGTAACAGCACTGAAATTAATTACAAAACAATACCTCAAACACTCAATGAAAGACACGTAGGAAAACAATGTCTCTTAGGCATTTTTGTTCGTTAAGAATATGGTTCTTATTGTGGTCCAAATCGTTGTAAATTTGAATTTCGTCCAAGATTTTGTATGTCCATCCTTTTAGCACATGTCCATGTTGGTACTTTTCTCTATTTTTTTGCAAAATTGTAAGGCTATTGACAATATCAGTGACAATGTATCCTTTTGAAATTAAATGAGAATCAAAGGTAGATTTGTCTTCTGTATGTTTCCTCCCAATGCCTGTATGCTCTTTGAAACTAGTTTTAAAGTTTCTGCCCATCTGCCAAGCATAACAGGCTTTGAAATCAGTGTAGCAGATTTTATACATGCTGATATTGTAAATTTACTGTTTTCAGTTTTAATATTGAGTTCCAAAGTAGCTCACCTAGTGCGTCATCGGTTTTGAAAGTAATTCCATCAAAAAACTCTGAGAAATAGTGACAACAATTGTTGATAGACTTGCGATGAAAGCCAAACGAATGACTTTGTTTGATGTTAGTAATGTATAAATCCAGAAACTTAATGGACATATTTTGTTGGTGCGTGTCATAAACGAAACGTTAGGATGAAGTCTGTTCAGAGTATGAGCCATCAACATACTTTGTTAATACATCATTTCTATATCGCCTGTAAATTCTTCATTACAACTACTTTTTCTTCAACAATAAAATTTTTATGCAGAACGTAGGACTATCCATGGCCTTTCCAGTTGATATCTTTATTGCCAATATTTAATGAATCATCTAGATAACCAGTTTTTCACTAAACATTTACAGGAGACATAGAAAATGATGTATTACACAAGGTATGTTTATGACATTCTGCTGTTGTACCTAGGATCTAAGGATGATATTGATGTGTCAGCTCATGAGATGAGCAAATTTTCCTAAAATTAGGTTTACTGTAGAACACCAGAAAAAAATGGCTGTTACTTTTCAGGATTTATGCATTACTAATGTGAATCAAAGTAATTCTTTTGGCATTTGTCAAGAGCCTACAACAACTGATGTCAATATTTCTCACAATTCTTACTACCCATTGCACCAAAAGAAAGCATCTTTCCAAGCAATGATAAACAGATTATTTAAACTACTCCATAACAATGTAGAAACCCACAAAGAATTGAATATATTGCATCATATTGTCTCCAAAAAGGGCTATCATTTCTCCACAGTTTGTGTAGCAATAGTAATATTATTATTATAGTAGGCATTTTATTTGCTTCCAGATCTATTTTACAATGATTATGGACATGTACTGGTATAACAATTTAAAAACATAAATAATAAAGTAATTCACATTTACTTACTTATGGGCATAGTATGACAATGATGTGCCAGATTGTTGGCTGTGGCCTTATAGTAGAAACAATTCAGCATTCACCTTCAATAATTTAGGGCAAACCTAAAGTAAGATGGCTGCATAAAGACTGGAACCTCCACCCTCCAAATACAAGACTAGTCTTTTTAAAATAGTGCTGCCTCATTTGGTTTATCTCGAGTGTACAATAATGTTTTACAAATAAAGCACCAATGCTACACTGTTCATTTATTTATCACACACACTATACACACACTATTTCACAACAATATAAACACTGTCAGCAGATGTCAGGACCATTTTGTATACTGTAACTTCAGATTTTGAAAACCTGCGCCAGTGTCTCTCTATAATGAGTGAGATGTTGAGATCACAAAGTGGATAACATGTTAGTATTACACATTGCATAGCTTTGACAGCAGGGTTTTACAGGAAAGGAAAAAAAAATGCAGTGTGAAAGTGCTATGTGGAAAGATAGAAGCATTACTGTCGTTATTATTACTCATTTATGTTATATTTTTTTACTAAACCCCCACTCTATGTTTCATAATTAATCCCTCAGTGTGTATAATGCATTGCTTAACAGGTACTGTTAACTGCCTTTTTAAATAACTTTGTTTCAGCAATTTCTTTAACCTCCTTAGGCAATTTATTGTGCAGTTTTTCATTCATTGATAGAAAATCCTCCTTTGAGTTTTATGTGTATTGTTTTTTGGTATATGTATGTTCAGTCTAGATCTTGTCCCGTGGCTGTGGAGAGGGCTGTTTGTGCAGCAATTATCAATTTTGTTTTGGATCTGCTGTTTTGTTTCTCCAGAAACGAATGTTGTAGTTGAGAACTGAGTGTAACATATGAATAGTTGTTAAACACTCTGACAAGACTCTAAGGGCATAACATACTGATGACATTCTGATTCCAAGTATATTTGTGTGTTCACACCCTCCAACTGAGAATCAACATTCTTTCTCAGAAATTTTACATTTGTTATAGAGTCTATAGAGGAGCCATCTACATTTTAATTTAACAGTTCATTTTCCCTCTGCAAACTGAAATTCATAGCGTTAGTTTTCTTTATGTTCAGTGCCATTTCATTGTTTATTGACCAACTGTAAATTTCTTTGAGGGTTTCATTTGCTTTTTCTACAAGGAGTTGTTTTGTTTTGTAACTGACTATAACACCCCTTGCTATGATCAGCAAAGGGATTTTGTCCCCACTTACCAATCCTATTGGGAAAGTCGCTGATAATAACAGGAACAGTATTTGTTCTAATATGCTACCCTGAAGAACCCCTATTTTGGTTATGATAAGTATTTTACTAAAAGTAAAATACATATAAATCTAAATTAGAGGTTCTTAAAAATAGATGCAACGAATTTTGTAACAATGCTGCAGAAAGTTTAAAATTAATCTCACTTTCCTTTTATGGGAACTATTCTTAAAAACTCAGTGCACTGTCCCACAGATAGAACTGCCATCAAAACGAATAACACATGAGGTTAGCTAATTTTACACAATATTAAAACTAAAAACAATAAATTTACAACTTCAGGCAAGTATGAAATGTGTTGCGCTGATGTCAGATCTGTTACATTCACTAGATAGGCAGGCACTTTAAAACTAGTATCAGATAAAATACAGAACTAGGGGGGCAAAATGCATAATGTGTTCCTCATATGGCCAATAATCCCACAATTTTTCATAAAATGGTATAGGAAATTTAAATTTACAACCATGTGCACTGCAAGAAGAACAATATTATCAACAAACAAAAAAGCGTACTGTCAGTGCAAGAATGGAAAGGTTCATTTTTATCTGAATGAAATAACGTTATTTCATCAGATGAATTTTTGTTCTATTAAATGCCTCTTGACGTTCATTTGTCCATTTCCGTGAAACATTTTTCTTTAACTGAGCATGCAGTGTTTGATTATTCAGCACTTGTTCACGTACGAATTTCTTTCAAAAATCACATAATCTCGTGAATGACTTAAGCTGTTTTTGATTTTGACTTTACGAACTCTTTAATTGATCTTATTTTCTCAGGATCAGATCGGATTTGACTATTGGACACTACATGCCACAGAAGTTTTACTTACTTCTCAACAATGTTTTTTGTTAATTTCAGTGACATTCATTCTTTTATTAAGGCGTGAAACTGTTTGCACAGAATCTGACAGTTTTCCTCCTACGCCTTAGTAGCTACGAATAGGTCATCAACACAAGTAGTAATCTTTGTCTTTAATTCCTTTCCAGCACCGCTTGCTGGTATTATTTTTAATCCTAACTGAATCTTCTTATAAGATAATAGTTTCCATAAAATAAAAATGCTGGAATTTCCTGTTTTCATCTGCTGGAGGAACTTGTCTGTATCGACAGATAAAGTGAAGGCTTGTCATAAGTTCTACTCTTGCAGTCTTCCACAAAATCTCAAGCATATTTTCGGGTTAGTCGCTTTCTATTTCAATAATCTGGTTAAGTTTCCTGGCTTCTGGCAATGCCCTAACACTTCCATCTCTCTTAGGTCCAATGACAATAGTTTCTTATAAAGACTGTGCTCTTTCCATCATATACTATGACATAGTATAGAGTATCATCCTAAACAGTCTATGCTCAGTCACTTTGATATTACAATTCTATATTACCATCTTACCAGGCTTGTTAAAAATACTTCTTGATACTTTAACAGGATATCTAATAACATATATGTTTGTGCCTCAGTAGTACTATAAACTTCTGAAACTTTGTCTCCAGTTGCCTGTTTCTTAATCTTCCATGACATATTGTTCAAGATTCATCCGATTTCACTGATTACCTTCTCCAGTACACTTTAATTTTATTTTTCTCATTGAATTCTCTTCTCAGTCTCTCTTCTTAAAAACCCTACACACTCATTATAAGCTCCTTTCTCTCTAGTCATAACACTACAACCACAGTATATATTTACAAAATATTTCTTCATAAAATAAACTCCTAAAATTATTTTAAATTTAGTTCCGCTACCACAAAAAATTCCACTTCCATTTTATTTCCTTGTACTACAACAGCAGCCGATACTCAGTACTTTTCTGGTTTGGTTAACTTGACTGTTGTCCCTTCAGTTCTCACCCTAGTAACAGACATGACTATTTACTTTTCCTCCTTCTCACATGATATTAAATAACAACAATTACAGAGCTGACAATTCACTGCCAATGTCCAAAAGTGCTTTTTCTTCCTCCCCATTTATTTTCATTTAATTACAGGTTGTATAGAGTCATCCTTTTATTCTTCTTCATGTTCATCAAACATAAAATCATCAATCGTTTCTGCAACAATATCATTTCTTGTTTTCTCTTCTTGTCAGAAGCTTCCTTCTTCTATCTTCCTTTTACCTCTTGGAGCATCTCTGACTGTCTAGGTGAATTTGAAATTGCAGAGTCTAACAGAAAGTGCAGGTAAAACAAAAATATGACTCATTTATTGTGCAAGTTTTTATTATCCTTTGTGTGTTGTATTTTGGTTCGCTGTTATGACAAGGAGGAGTAACACAGATATGAGTAAATTGAGCATGAAGATACAGGGATATCATTGCTTTCCTATGAGTTTGTGATGCAGTGGGAAATAATATGTCAAATATGTGAATAATCTGCTCACAAAATTTCATCCATGTGCTTCAGTCATGCAGTACCGTAATAAAGTAAAACAGAACTGCAAAAAGCGTTATTGTCGTTCTGTCCAGTATTATCAGTCATAATTTGGAGGTAATATATTTTCACTAAACGTCCATTGCAAGAGGTATGACTAATGTTTAAAATCAGTCAGTAACCATTTGGCACATATACCAGAACTGCATCGCTTTTTAAAAAGGAGAAAACGATGTTAAAGATTCGCAATGATCCAGAATTCTTAAATTTCTATCACGGATAC
The DNA here is from genome assembly GCF_023864275.1 of Schistocerca cancellata. Lineage (NCBI taxonomy): Eukaryota > Metazoa > Arthropoda > Insecta > Orthoptera > Acrididae > Schistocerca > Schistocerca cancellata. Next base: position 936,556,095 of record NC_064627.1, read on the forward strand.
AAAAAGATCTATAGGAAGATGCTGATTGCTGCAAAAAAGTCATTTACTGACAAAATAGTATATAATGCAGAGAATGAAAGCAAAGCAGTCTGAGATGTTATAAAAAAGGAAACAGGGAGAGGCAAACAAACACAGAATAACATACTGCTAATGGAGGGGGATAAAGTAATAAATGATCCACAGCACTTAGCAAACTATGTAAACGAGCATTTTTCAAGTATTGCAGAGAAGTTACAGCAAAAATTCCCCCAAACAAATATAAAACCTGTAAATAATGTTGCACTAAATACAATGATGTTACTTCCAACCACAGAGAATGAAGTCAGCAAAACAGTTCAAAATATAAAAAATAAAAAGTCAATAGGCTTAGATGAAGTATCAATGTGTGTACTGAAACAATGCATAGGGATTATACAAGGCCCCTTAACAAATATAATAAATGAATCCTTCACATCAGGGACATTTTCAAAGCAGTTAAAACAGGCAAGAGCTGTACCTTTGCTTAAGAAAGGTAAAGCAGAAGACATAGAAAATTACCAGCCCATTTCCCTGCTGTCAGCATTCTCAAAAATAATAGAAGCAATTATGAAAGACAGATTAATGAATTAACTGAATAAATCTTTTAAGCGAATTAAATTTTGGTTTCCGAATTGGCAAAAATAAGGAGTCAGCCATAGTAAAATTCACAAAAGTTGTACTTGATCCTCTTGATAAAGATGAGTGTGTCACAGGCATATTTCTGGATCTTTCTAAGGCGTTTGATACAGTCGACCACAAGATTCTATTAAATAAATTAGAAGCATTAGGAATAAGAGGGGTAGCTAATGCATGGTTTTGATCATACCTAACAGATAGGGTACAAAGAGTAGAGATAAAACGTACTTCAAATAGATCTAATCATTTAGTAAAACACTTATCAGAACCAAAATACATTAATATAAGGGTTCCACAAGGTAGCATATTAGGACCAATACTGTTCCTGATATACATCAATGACTTTCCCAGTAGTGTTGCTCATGGTAAAAAAAATCCTCTTCGCTGATGACAGCAATACTATAGTCACTGAGAAAGCAAATGAAAATCTCAAGGAAGTTTATGATTGCTCAATAAGTAATAAAGTGACATTGAACATAAAGAAAATTAATGCCATGAATTTCACTTTGAAGATGAAAAATGACAATGTTAAATTAAATGTAGATGGCACCTCTATAGACTGTGTTACAAATGCAAAATTTCTAGGAATAAGTATTGATTCTCAGTTGAAGTGGTGTGAACACACAGAGGGACTTGCAAACAGAATGTCATCAGCATGTTATGCCCATAGAATCCTATCATCAGTGTGTAACAAGCTGTGTCTTTTAGTTCCATATTATTCATATGTACACTCAATTCTTAGCTATGGAATTCTTTTTTGGGGAACACATGCACAAAATATGAACACAATTTTCAAACTCCAGAAAAGAGCCAACCAAAAATACTAGTCGAGCTCACTGTAAAGATCTGTTCAGATCACTGGGGATTTTAATTGCTCCATGTGAATACATTTACCAGTCAGTTGTACACATCAAAAATAACATTGGTAATTACTGCACAAACAGCTCTGTCCATGACCATGCAACAAGAGATACACTCAACTTACATTTACCAAGAAAAAATAAACATACAACTCAAAACAGCATTTTCTACCAAGGAATAAAACTGTACAATAAATTACCAAAAGGGATTAAAGAAATTGCCAAAATACACTTATTTAAAAAGGCAGCTGAAAATTACCTGTTATAAATACATTTTATACATTGAAGGATTACTTAGCTAAAACAGAGTAGGGGTTTGATAAAAAATGTTATACAAATAAATAATAATAATAATAATGATTATAAAATATCCAACATTCCACATAACACCTTCACTTCATATCCTTTTCCTTCTTTTTTTTCTTTCTAAAAATACTTACCCCCAAGCTATGCGTAGCAAAATACTAACACCTCTTCCTCTTTCTGAGCTCAACATCTCACTCATTATGGAGGGATGCTGACTCAGTTTTTCAGGATAGCGAATGGGAAATTTCGGTACAGAAAATGGACCAGAGATCACCAGTGCAAGTGCGAGCGCGCGCGCCTGTGTGTGTGTGTGTGTGTGTGTGTGTGTGTGTGTGTGTGTGTGTGTGTGCGTGCGAGTGTGTAGGGAGTGAAGTGAGTAAAGTGATGTGAAACAATGTGTGTATAGTGTGTGCAGTAACTGATAGTGAGATATGAGTGAACAATGTGGCATTACATTATTTAATAAGTTATTTGTAAAAAAAAGTATTGTATACGAGGAGTAAATCTAACGATTGTTAGCTTATTTTAAATTGATCTAAATTTGTAAATACTTTGGCATGTCCTATATCCTTGTAAAAAGAGATTTATGGATGAATAAGGCTACTACTACTACTACTATTACTACTTGTTATGGTTAATGGTAAGTAATTTCTAGCTGAGGTAACATCAGTCGTAACATGCTGCACGAAATGCACCGTTGTTTTGGAAAACCAACGTTAAAATTCAGAAACATAGCTGGGCAGGGTAAGAAAAGACTATGTGCTGTACTTCTGATCAGGTGTCGGAATGTATTATCCAGATATGAAGCACAGGAAATAGATCGTTCTAGTTAGCGTTAGCTTCAGTCATGAAATGGCGCTTAACTATCTTAATAAAAACTTTGTAAATGCTGAGTTACATGTTGCACATTCTTAGAAAAATTAGTACAATTCTTAGCTGAACCATTGTGCTCTTTCAAGGAACGAAATATGTTAATTATAAACATTCAGTAAATAGGTTTCGTTTGTGATTCTGAGAAAGAAAAGGACGACGAATATAGCACCATGTGCTGTTTCTGGAGTTCTCTACAGTGGCTATTGTCACAGCATTTGCGTAGTTTTCATCTGCATCAATTCTTTCTGCACTCTGTGTGCCACTTCTTGTCGTTGATGACCGTTTTATTCACATTTCATATCAATCTTGACAAATAAATTCTTAACCTTATTTCATGTACCTATTAGAAAAGTTATTTTCTATCCAGTGATATTTCAGGAAACTTAAAATAATTTACAAATATAAGAAATTCCAATAGTCTGAAGTGTTATGGCTCATTTCTCTTCTACTGGTGCAAACATTTTCTCTTTCCACCTTAAAGATCGAATCGTTTCAATTATTAAGGCACAAAAGTAGTTAGTTTGCACGAAGAAACACTAAAGTATCTTAGACTCTGCACCTCAAACATAGTTCCAATATCGCCAATAGTATGTGGGCAGAACGAAACATTGCAACTCACAGTTTTGTTATATGTGCGAGATTTTTGTCATTATCGGCTTCAGTTTTGAGCCAGTCCTCGGGCGAATCCATAGAAAGAAGAAAATGCGTTAAAATGACTTACGATGGCAAAAAACATACTTATTTTTTTAAAGGTGTCAGATAATGGGATTATAATCTTCGGTTCACCAGAACGCTAGTGGTGGTTTCACTTTGGTGCCGGCCATGGTGGCCGAGCGGTTCTAGGCGCTTCAGTCCAGAAACGCGCGACTGTTACAGTCGCAGGTTCGAATCCTGCCTCGGGCATGGATGTGTGTGATGTTAGTTAGGTTTAAGTAGTACTAAGTTCTAGGGGACTGATGATCTCAAAAAATGGTTCAAATGGCTCTGAGGACTATGCGACGTAACTTCTGAGGTCATTAGTCGCCTAGAACTTAGAACTAATTAAACCAAACTAACCTAAGGACATCACACACATCCATGCCCGAGGCAGGATTCGAACCTGCGACCGTAGCGGTCGCTCGGTTCCAGACTGTAACGCCTAGAACCGCATGGCCACTCTGGCCGGCTCTGATGGTCTCAGATGAGTCCCATAGTGCTCAGAGCCATTTGAACCTTTTTTTTTGTTTTTTTTTTGTTTCATTCGTTTGTCACTGATTGCTTTCATTTGGTATAGCGAGATGGTAAAAGCATTTCAGAAGACAATGCCACCAATTTTATTCCTGAGGAACAATTGTTTAATGTAAATTATTTCTGCATGTAGGTTGTGGGTGCAGTGTGGTTTGGGCTGGGAGTTGTGCTGGTGTGCGTTTATTTTGGCAAATAATATTCATTAAACGAAAAATATCTTCCTTCACAATTAACAAATTAACAATCTGACGAACTGAATTCAAATACGTGGTCCAGTTACAGTTTTAAAGTATGGCTCAAAATTTCTTCAGCACAATGCTAAAAATATTTGAAGTAAACACCACTATATACTAAAATTGGAGGCAACAACAGCAACACAAGCAGTTCACACATTGCCGTCTTTGGTCAATAAGTAAAGTAAAATCAAATTCGAAAAAGCTTACCAACATAACTACCTAATACAACAGTCAATCAGAAATCAGCCCTCAGACTTAATTGGGCTTTCATACAGTGCCATTTAAATGAAATTCTATATCTACTTCTTCCACCAGCTACTCAATATTAGCAACACTACTACGAACCAATTAAAATACTATCTAAGAAAATTAGCAAAAAAAGGAATGGTTCAAATGGCTATGAGCACTATGGGACTTAACATCTGAGGTCATCAGTCCCCTAGAACTTAGAACTACTTAAACCTAACCAACCTAAGAACATCACACCCATCCATAGCCGAGGCAGGATTCGAACCTGCGACCGTACGGTTCTTCTACCCCTCACTGTACACTACACACAGCTTAAATCAACTCAGCCGACCAGTATTCCACTACCAGTCAGTAAGCACAGTGTTAGTACAGCTCTTGTAATAAGGAATCTCCTGACAGCGTAGATTCTGGACTTGCCGTCTTGTCGCCTGGGAAAGACGCCAACAGCCTTCCTGGCCTGTTGTGTTCACAATCTGCGGCCACGGCCAACGTGATCGTTCAGTGTAGTTCCAGCTCCGCGTCCTTGGCGCACCAGGTCTGTAATAGGCTTCGTACTCGTTGGCAGTCCACCAACTGACCCCCCATCCCTCTTCACTCCTTCCGACCTCACGCCTCTGCTCCAGCGGCGCTCGCAATATCTGCGTATAAGGCCACACCTCTAGCAGCCTCTCGCTGCAGAAAGCTGCCAAAACTTTGCTCTGGCCGTGGGCGAAGGTCATGGCACACGGGGAACATTGACTGTCAGTAGCAGATCTCACTAATGTATGTCTTTCTATGTGTAGCAATATTTTGATTGTGGGTCTTTTAGTTTTCGAGGTTATGACCATAGAGTACATTTGTGTTGTACAGGACAATATAGGATTCTTTCCCCTGTTCCATCATAAGTTCTGCCGATTGTTTAAATAGAGTATATACGATAGTGAAAAGGCTTTTACAAATTAAAACAGTCACTATCAACTGCAACAATATTTTTATATCGCTCTGAACTACTTCTCGTAGACAATAGTGATCAAATACACTCAAGTTCAGAAAAAAACGGATTATCTTGAACGACTAGATGTAGAACGTTCATATTGACAGGGCACGTACATTAGTATGTTCTTCAGAAATGATTTGCATTTCAGTCACCTGGGTTCAGCATGCGTCCTGTTGTCTAGTAGGCGCAGGGTCCGCTATGGGCCCTGAAAACTTGTTCCATGCCTGATAGCATCGACACGTATAAGGCGCGAATAGCTTTCTGTGGTATAGCCATCCATGCAGCATCCACCGGGTTCCAAAGTTCATCTGTGGTGGTTGCCATTGGGTCACTCGTCGTTTCACCATAACCCATACATTTTCGATTGGCGACAAGTCCGGGGATCTGATGCGCTAGGGCAAAAGGCTGACTCCCTGTGACAGCAAGAAGACATGTGTTCGTGCAGCAACATGTGGTCGTGCATTGTCTAGCTGAAAAGTGGCATTGGGGAGTGCGGCAGTAAAGGTATGGTTACGGATCACAGGATGTTATTCGCGTAGGTGACACTGGTCACAGTGCCATGGACACGCACCAACTGTGATTAACGGTTGTAACCAATAGAATCCCACACCAGGTCGTGAGTTGGCCTTGTGCGAATGCAGTCACTATGATGCCGCTCCCCCTGTCCGTGGCGAACGAAAATGCGGCAGTCATTTTCAAACAAACAGGACCTGAATTCGCCCGAAAATATTACCTGATGTCATTTCTGTTCTCAGTGTCGTCCTTCCATACACGATTGCATGTTTCTGCACATTCGTCAAAGGCAAGTGGAGAAGTGGACGATGCACAAGTAACCCTTGCCATAATAAACTGCGACGGACTGTCACCCCTGATAGGGTACGATGTGTTACACTGTTCCATCGTTGCGCCAGGGCCGAGGAGGATTCAGATCTGTCCTGCAATGCCATTCGGATGAGGTGTCGGTCTTCTCGGGGGGGGGGGGGGGGGGGGCATGGTCTGGATGGTGCGACATGGCCCATCTCGTCGTGTTCTACGGCCTTCCGTGAACCATGCACACACCCGTGTGTGTGATGGTAAGATTCGCACATACGTCTGCGAGGCATCCTGCACGTCTGCTCAAGTCACATTGATCCATTACCTTCGTCTTATAGCACCAACGAGAGCCGTAGGCACATTTTACCGGTAGGTGGTGTAGCGCCGTGCTATCGATGTTGACTTTGAAACCGCGTAAGACATGGTTCAAATGCTAATAATTTCTGCATAACAAGCCAATATACATGTCCTGTGAATATGAACGCACTGTCTCTAGTCGTTGAAGATGTACTGTTTTCTTTCTGTACATGAATGAATATATGAACTTCAGATTGTCATGGAGTGAAGATGACCACTCACTTATGAAACCACTAAGATTTTTTTGCCTAGCCCCATGAACCATGGACCTTGCCGCTGGTGGGGAGGCTTGCGTGCCTCAACGATGCAGATATCCTTACCGTAGGTGCAACCACAACAGAGGGGTATCTGTTGAGAGGCCAGACAAACGTGTGGTTCCTGAACAGGGGCAGCAGCCTTTTCAGAAGTTGCAGGGGCAACAGTCTGGATGATTGACTGATCTGGCCTTGTAACACTAACCAAAACGGCCTTGCTGTTGTGGTACTGCGAACGGCTGAAAGCAAGGGAAAACTACGGCCGTAATTTTTCCCGAGGGCATGCAGCTTTACTGTATGATTAAATGATGATGGCGTCCACTTGGGTAAAATATTCCGGAGGTAAAATAGTCCCCCATTCGGATCTCCGGGCGAGGACTACTCAAGAGGACGTCGTTATCAGGAGGAAGAAAACTGGCGTTCTATGGATCGGAGTGTGGAATGTCAGATCCCTTAATCGGGCAGGTAGGTTAGAAAATTTAAAAAGGGAAATGGATAGGTTAAAGTTAGATATAGTGGGAATTAGTGAAGTTCGGTGGCAGGAGGAAAAAGACTTTTGGTCAGGTGAATACAGGGTTATAAATACAAAATCGAATAGGGGTAATGCAGGAGTAGGTTTAATAATGAATAAAAAAATAGGAGTGCGGGTAAGCTACAACAAACAGCATAGTGAACGCATTATTGTGGCCAAGATAGACACGAAGCCCACGCCTACTACAGTAGTACAAGTTTATATGCCAACTAGCTCTGCAGATGACGAAGAAATTGGCGAAATGTATGATGAAATAAAAGAAATTATTCAGGTAGTGAAGGGAGACGAAAATTTCATAGTCATGGGTGACTGGAATTCGACAGTAGGAAAAGGAAGAGAAGGAAACGTAGTAGGTGAATATGGATTGGGGCTAAGAAATGAAAGAGGAAGCCGCCAGGTAGAATTTTGCACAGAGCATAACTTAATCATAGCTAACACTTGGTTAAAGAATCATGAAAGAAGGTTGTAGACATGGAAGAAACCTGGAGATACTAGAAGGTTTCAGATACATTATATAATGGTAAGACAGAGATTTAGGAACCAGATTTTAAATTGTAAGACATTTCCAGGGGCAGATGTGGAGTCTGACCACAACCTATTGTAGATTAAAACTGAAGAAACTGCAAAAAGGTGGGTTTTAATTAGATGGGACCTGGATAAACTGAAAGAACCAGAGGTTCTAAAGAGTTTCAGGGAGAGCATAAGGGAACAATTGACAGGAATGGGGGCAAGAAATACAGTAGAAGAAGAATGGGTAGCTTAAAGGAATGAAATAGTGAAGGCAGCAGAGGAACAAGTAGGTAAAAAGACGAGGGCTAGTAGAAATCCTTGGGTAACAGAAGAGATACTGAATTTAATTGATGATAGGAGAAAATACAAAAATGCAGTAAATGAAGCAGGCAAAAAGGAATACAAACGTCTCAAAAATGAGATCGACAGGAAGTGCAAAATGGCTAAGCAGGAATGGCTAGAGGACAAATGTAAGGATGTAGAGGCTTATCTCACGAGGGGTAAGATAGATACTACCTACAGGAAAATTAAAGAGACCTTTGGAGAATAAGAGAACCACTTGCATGAATATCAAGAGCTCAGATGGAAATCCAGTTCTAAGCAAAGAAGGGTAAGCAGAAAGGTGGAAGGAGTATATAGATGGTCTCTACAAGGGTGATGTACTTGAGGACAATATTATGGAAATGGAAGAGGAGGTAGATGAAGATGAAATGGGGGATATGATACTGCGTGAAGAGTTTGACAGAGCACTGAAAGACCTAAGTCGAAACAAGGCCCCGGGAGTAGACAACATTCCATTAGAACTACTGCAGCCTTGGGAGAGCCAGTCCTGACAAAACTCTACCATCTGGTGAGCAAGATGTATGAGACAGGCGAAATTCCCTCAGGCTTCAAGAAGAATATAATAATTCCAATCCCAAAGAAAGCAGGTGTTGACAGGTGTGAAAATTACCTAACTATCAGTTTAATAAGTCACAACTGCAAAATACTAACGCGAATTTTTTACAGACGAATGGAAAAACTAGTAGAAGCTGACCTCGGAGAAGATCAGTTTGGATTCCGTAAAAATGTTGGAACATGTGAGGCAATACTGACCCTACGACTTATCTTAGAAAATACATTAAGGAAAGGCAAACCTACCTTTCTAGGATTTGTAGACTTAGAAAAAGCTTTTGACAATGTTGACTGGAATACTCTCTTTAAAAATACTGAAGGTGGCAGGGGTAAAATACAGGGAGCGAAAGGCTGTTTACAATTTGTACAGAAACCAGATGGCAGTTATAAGAGTTGAGGGACATGAAAGGGACGCTGTGGTTGGGTAGGGAGAGAGACAGGGCTGTAGCCTCTCCCCGATGCTATTCAATCTGTATATTGAGCAAACAGTAAAGGAAACAAAGGAAAAGTTCGGAGTAGGTATTAAAATACATGGAGAAGAAATAAAAACTTTGAGGTTCGCCGATGACATTGAATTCTGTCAGAGACAGCAAAGGACTTGGAAGAGCAGTTGAATGGAATGGACAGTGTCTTGAAAGGAGGATATAACATGAACATCAACAAAAGCAAAACAAGGATAATGGAATGTAGTCGAATTAAGTCGGGTGAAGCTGAGGGAATTAGATTAGGAAATGAGACACTTAAAGTAGTAAAGGAGTTTTGCTATTTGGGGAGCAAAATAACTGATGATGGTCGAAGTAGAGAGGATATAAAATGTAGACTGGCAATGGCAAGGAAAGCGTTTCTGAAGAAGAGAAATTTATTAACATCGAGTATAGGTTTAAGTGTGAGGAATTCATTTCTGAAAGCATTTGTATGGAGTGTAGCCATGTATGGAAGTGAAACATGGACGATAAATCGTTTGGAGAAGAAGAGAATAGAAGCTTTCGAAATGTGGTGCTACAGAAGAATGCTGAAGATTAGATGGGTAGATTACATAACTAATGAGGAAGTATTGAATAGAATTGGGGAGAAGAGGAGTTTGTGGCACAACTTGACCAGGAGAAGGGATCGGTTGGTAGGACATGTTCGGAGGCATCAAGGGATCACCAATTTAGTACTGGAAGGCAGCGTGGAGGGTATAAATCGTAGGAGGAGACCAAGAGATGAATACAATAAGCAGATTCAGAAGGATGTAGGCTGCAGTAGGTACTGGGAGATGAAGAAGCTTGCACAGGATAGAGTAGCATGGAGAGCTGCATCAAACCAGACGCAGGACTGAAGACCACAACAACAACAACAAGATTTTTTTTCTTCAGAAGGAAACAAGAAAAAAAACACAATTTTTTCCTGTAACAAGGCTGAGTGTGTTCGGATGACTATGGTAGCGCATACTGCTTCCAGTGGACAGTACATCCGACCTGCAAAAGTATTTCATCAAAATAAGCTAAATACAATTATGAGGATGTTTTTATTAGTTGTGTGGGTTGTCTTGTCTCTAATCATCTGAAAAATAAACTAGGAAGCATAAAATAAAATATTAAAGTAAAAGTAAGTGTAACAGAATTTTGGTTGTAAAATATTTTTAAACACTGTCAGCAGATTTCTTTATTCTATTTTAAACTCTTTGCTGCATATTGCGACAATTTGATAGCGAGATACGGATTTGAGGATAGAATTATTGCATTTTAAAACTCCCCTTCTAATAGTCACAAGATAGACTCAGATCAGGATGGGCTACAAAAATTTCCTTTTAGTCATACATCTCTTTGTTGCTGTCAATCTCTGGGCGATGTTAATCGTTCGACATTTAAAAAATGTTTTTACGTTCTCCTGGATAGATTATCATACTTATATGTTCAGCAACACTTATTTCCACAAAATAATATTCACAATGTGGAAGTCAAATTACAAATGTGTTTGTCAAAGAACCTCACACAAAGATCAGGGCTAAAAGATACATACGTATGTTGGTTGCAGTAATTTGTGCGTTTCTGGTGCACATAGGAACCATTAGCATGGAAGTTCAAATTCTTACTACAAAAGCAAAATTTTCTCAGACTAGCAGCTACGCCTGATATCCTCACTTATAAACTGTGTATATACCACCAATTATAAGTTGTGTGTATGCCACCACAGAAGTTGGAAAGAAAAATGTAGGTACAAGGTAACTACGAAGAAACCATGGGTAACAAAAGAAATACTTCAGTTGATCGATGAAAGAATAAAATACAAATATGTGAAGGGAAATTCAGCAATACAGCAATACAAGTCGCTGAGGAATCAAATAAATAGGATGCTCAGGGAAGTTAAAACGAAATGGCCGCATGAAAAATGTGAATAAATCGAAAAAGAAGTGAATGTCGGAAGCACTTTGGTAAAATTAAAAGCAAGGGTGGTAACGTTAACAGTGCAACGGGAATTCCACTGTCAAATGCAGAGTAGAGAGCGGATAGGTGGAAAGAGTACATTGAAAACATCTATGACGGGGAAGATTTGTCTGATCTGATAGAAGAAGAAACAGGGGTCGATTTAGAACAGATAGGGAATCAGAATTTAAAACAGCTTTGGAGGACTTAAGATCAAATAACGCAGAAGTGATAGATAATATTCCGTCAGAATTCCTAAATTCATGGCGGGAGGGGGGGGGGGGGGGGGGGTGGGAAGTGTCAACAAAACGACTGGTGTGTAGAATGTTTGAGTCTGGCGACATACATCTGAGTTTCGGAAGAACATCATCCACACAATCCCGAAGACTGCAAGAGCTGACAAGTGTAAGAATTATCGCACAAGCAGCTTAACAGCTCATGCATCCAAGTTGCTGGCAAGAAAAATATACAGAAGAATGGAAAAGAAAATTTAATGTGATAGATGATGATCAGTTTGGATTTAGGAAAGCTAAAGGCATCAGAGAGGCAATTCTGACGTTGCGGTTGATAATGGGAGCAAGCCTAAAGAAAAATCAAGACACGTTCGTAGGATTCGTAGATCTGGAAAAAGCGTTCGACAATGCAAAATATTCGAAATTCTGACAAAACCCGGGGTGAGCTATAGAGAGAGAACAACATGTACAAGAGCCAAGACGGAATAATAAGAGTGGACGACCAAGAACTAAGTGCTCGTATAAGGGTGTAAGACAAGGATGTAGACTTTCGCCCCTATTGTTCAATCTGTACTTCGAGGAAGCAATGATGGAAATAGAAGAAAGGTTCAGGAGTGGAATTAAAATTCAACGTGAAAGGGTATCAATGATACGGTTCGCTGATGACATTGCTATCTTGAGTGAAAGTGAAGAAGAATTACATGATGCTGAATGGAATGAACAATCTAATGAGTGCAGAGTATGGATTGAGAGTAAATCGAAGAAAGACGAAGGTAATGAGAAGTAGTAGAAATGAGACAGCGAGGTACGAAACATCAGGATTTATGATCACGAAGAAGATGAAGTTAAGGAATTCTGCTACCCAGGCAATAAAATAACCAATGACGGACGGAGGAAGGACGACATCAAAAGCAGACTAGCACTGGCAAAAAGTGGATTCCTGGCCAAGAGAAGTCTACTACTATTAAACATACGCCTTAATGTGAGGAAGAAATTTCTGAGAACGTACGTTTGGAGCACAGCATTGTATGGTAGTGAAACATGGACCATGAGAAAACCAGAACAGAAGAGAATCGAAGCTTTTGAGATTTGGTGCTACGGACGAATGTTGAAAATTAGGTGGACTGATAAGGTAAGGAATGAGGAGGTTCTGCGCAGAATAGGATAGTAAAGGAACATGTGGAACCGATTTATAAGGAGAAGGGACAGGGTGGTAGGAGGTCTGTTAAGACATGAGGGAATAACTTCCACCGTACTAGAGGGAGCTGTAGAGGGTAAAAACTGCTGGAGAAGACAGAGATTGGAATACATTCAGCAAATAATTGAGGACGTTGGTTGCAAGTGCTACTCTGAGATGAAGAGGTTGGCAAAGGAGAGGAATTCGTCGGAAGTCGCATCAAACCAGTCAGAAGACTGATGACCCCCCCCTCCCCCCCAAAAAAAGGTTCCACGCTACAGTTCCTGTAACACTGATATCATTTCGCGCTGAATATTAATCCCACCTATGAACCTTTCTTTTATTTCTTTCATTGTTGCTGTAATAAACGGGTTGAACAGTAGAGGACACTTCTCTTTTTTTTTATCTATTCTTAATGTTCCCTCTGGTAGTTGTACCTATTGTATATTACTAGTCTTTCACTTTGGCGTATACTGATTTTTCTGTCTTCCTAGCATGTCAAACTTTAGGATCAGTTTCCATTGTCGAATGCTTTTTATTGGTCGTCGTATCCTATGAAAGTGCCTTGTCCTTTATAAAGTATGAGGCTTTCAATCCACGGCAGCGTGATACAGCAATCAGTGGTAAAAATATGAAAGAAAAAACAGTCTAGTTTGGAAAACTGAATTTTTTTTACTTTATTTATCCTCCAATGACGCATTTCGCCTAATACAAGTCATCTTCAGAGTGGCTTGCAGAATATGGCGTTAAGCACATAGAAGCTGCTCAAACAAATGTCCCAACAGGAAATCGTTGTATTCAGAAATGGAAAAAAAAAGATTGTGCGCTGTCTGACACAGAAGCTGTTGAATACACGGGAAGCCGCCTCTGAAACACATGAAAGCCCCAGCAGGTAGTTGTCCTTGTCAAATTTTTTTAAGAATACCTCCCAAGGCGTCCTTGTCAGCTGTGTACCGTAGGTCTCTAGAAGTTTAGAAAAGGGCACAGGTCATCCCCGTTTTCAAGAAGGGACATCGAACAGATGTGCAGAACTATAGCCCCATATCTCTAACGTCGATCAGTTGTAGAATTTTGGAACATGTATTATGTTCGAGTGTAATGACTTTTCTGGAGACTAGAAATCTACTCTGTAGGAATTAGCATGGGTTTAGAAAAAGACGATCGTGTGAAACCCAGCTCAAGCTATTCGTCCACGAGACTCAGAGGGCCATAGACACGGGTTCCCAGGTAGATGCCGTGTTTCTTGACTTTCGCAAGGCGTTTGATACAGTTCCCCACAGTTGTTTAATGAACAAAGTAAGAGCATATTGACTATCAGACCAATTGTGTGATTGGATTGAAGAGTTCCTAGATAACAGAACGCAGCATTTCATTCTCAATGGAGAGAAGTCTTCCAAAGTAAGTGTGATTTCAGGTGTGCCGCAGAGGAGTATCGTAGGACAGTTGCTATTCACAATATATATAAATGACCTTGTGGATAACATCGGAAGTTCTCTGAGGCTTTTGGAGGATGATACTGTAGTATCGGAGTAGGTATTAAAATCCATGGAGAAGAAATAAAAACTTTGAGGTTCGCCGATGACATTGTAATTCTGTCAGAGACAGCAAAGGACTTGGAAGAGCAGTTGAATGGAATGGACAGTGTCTTGAAAGGAGGATATAAGATGAACATCAACAAAAGCAAAACGAGGATAATGGAATGTAGTCGAATTAAGTCGGGTGATGCTGAGGGAATTAGATTAGGAAATGAGACACTTAAAGTAGTAAAGGAGTTTTGCTATTTGGGGAGCAAAATAACTGATGATGGTCGAAGTAGAGAGGATATAAAATGTAGACTGGCAATGGCAAGGAAAACGTTTCTGAAGAAGAGAAATTTATTAACATCGAGTATAGATTTAAGTGTCAGGAAGTCATTTCTGAAAGTATTTGTATGGAGTGTAGCCATGTATGGAAGTGAAACATGGACGATAAATAGTTTGGAGAAGAAGAGAATAGAAGCTTTCTAAATGTGGTGCTACAGAAGAATGCTGAAGATTAGATGGGTAGATCACGTAACTAATGAGGAAGTATTGAATAGGATTGGGGAGAAGAGAAGTTTGTGGCACAACTTGACCAGAAGAAGGCATCGGTTGGTAGGACATGTTCTGAGGCATCAAGGGATCACCAATTTAGTATTGGAGGGCAGCGTGGAGGGTAAAAATCGTAGAGGGAGACCAAGAGATGAATACACTTAGCAGATTCAGAAGGATGTAGGTTGCAGTAGGTACTGGGAGATGAAGAAGCTTGCACAGGATAGAGTGGCATGGAGAGCTGCATCAAACCAGTCGCAGGACTGAAGACCACAACAACAACAACTGTAGTACATCGGGAGATTGTAACAAATTTTACTTAAAAGCAGGAGGATCTGCAGCGAATTGACGCATGGTGCAGGTAATGGCAATTGAATCTCAACGTAGACAAGTGTAATGTTTTGCGAATACATAGAAGGATCGATCCTTTATCATTTAGCTACAATATAGCAGGTCAGCAACAGGAAGCAGTTAATTCCATAAATTATCTGGGAGTACGCATTAGGAGTGATTTAAAATGGAATGATCATATAAAGTTGATCGCCGGTAAAGCAGATGCCAGACTGAGATTCATTGGAAGAATCCTAAGTAAATGCAATCCGAAAACAAAGGAAGTAGGTTACAGTACACTTGTTCGCCCACTACTTGAATACTGCTCACGGGTGTCGGATCTGTACCAGATAGGGTTGATAGAAGAGATAGGAAAGATCCAACAGAGAGCATCGCGCTTCGTTACAGGATCATTTAGTAATCGCGAAACCGTTACGCACATGATAGATAAACTCCAGTGGAAGACTCTGCAAGAGAGACGCTCAGCAGCTCGGTAAGGGGTTTTGTTGAAGTTTCGAGAACATACCTTCACCGAGGAGTCAAGCAGTATATTGCTCCCTCCTACGTACACTCCTGGAAATTGAAATAAGAACACCGTGAATTCATTGTCCCAGGAAGGGGAAACTTTATTGACACATTCCTGGGGTCAGATACATCACATGATCACACTGACAGAACCACAGGCACATAGACACAGGCAACAGAGCATGCACAATGTCGGCACTAGTACAGTGTATATCCACCTTTCGCAGCAATGCAGGCTGCTATTCTCCCATGGAGACGATCGTAGAGATGCTGGATGTAGTCCTGTGGAACGGCTTGCCATGCCATTTCCACCTGGCGCCTCAGTTGGACCAGCGTTCGTGCTGGACGTGCAGACCGCGTGAGACGACGCTTCATCCAGTCCCAAACATGCTCAATGGGGGACAGATCCGGAGATCTTGCTGGCCAGGGTAGTTGACTAACACTTTCTAGAGCACGTTGGGTGGCACGGGATACATGCGGACGTGCATTGTCCTGTTGGAACAGCAAGTTCCCTTGCCGGTCTAGGAATGGTAGAACGATGGGTTCGATGACGGTTTGGATGTACCGTGCACTATTCAGTGTCCCCTCGACGATCACCAGTGGTGTACGGCCAGTGTAGGAGATCTCTCCCCACACCATGATGCCAGGTGTTGGCCCTGTGTGCCTCGGTCGTATGCAGTCCTGATTGTGGCGCTCACCTGCACGGCGCCAAACACGCATACGACCATCATTGGCACCAAGGCAGAAGCGACTCTCATCGCTGAAGACGACACGTCTCCATTCGTCCCTCCATTCACGCCTGGCCCGACACCACTGGAGGCGGGCTGCACGATGTTGGGGCGTGAGCGGAAGACGGCCTAACGGTGTGCGGGACCGTAGCCCAGCTTCATGGAGACGGTTGCGAATGGTCTTCGCCGATACCCCAGGAGCAACAGTGTCCCTAATTTGCTGGGAAGTGGCGGTGCGGTCCCCTACGGCACTGCGTAGGATCCTACGGTCTTGGCGTGCATCCGTGCGTCGCTGCGGTCCGGTCCCAGGTCGACGGGCACGTGCACCTTCCGCCGACCACTGGCGACAACATCGATGTACTGTGGAGACCTCACGCCCCACGTGTTGAGCAATTCGGCGGTACGTCCACCCGGCCTCCCGCATGCCCACTATACGCCCTCGCTCAAAGTCCGTCAACTGCACATACGGTTCACGTCCACGCTGTCGCGGCATGCTACCAGTGTTAAAGACTGCGATGGAGCTCCGTATGCCACGGCAAACTGGCTGACACTGACGGCGGCGGTGCACAAATGCTGCGCAGCTAGCGCCATTCGACGGCCAACACCGCGGTTCCTGGTGTGTCCGCTGTGCCGTGCGTGTGATCATTGCTTGTACAGCCCTCTCGCAGTGTCCGGAGCAAGTATGGTGGGTCTGACACACCGGTGTCAATGTGTTCTTTTTTCCATTTCCAGGAGTGTATATCTCGCGAAGAGGCTGTGAGGATAAAATCAGAGAGATTAGAGCCCACACAGAGGCATACCGACAATCTTTCTCGCCACGAACGATACGAGACTGGAATAGAAGGGAGAACCGATAGAGGTACTCCGGGTGCCTTCCGCCACACACCGTCAGGTGGCTTGCGGAGTATGGATGTAGATGTAGATGTAGATATACGGCGGCGTCCACATCCACGAAAACGAGATCAAGCTTACGTAGACTTATCACACAGTAGATACGCAAGAGGCGCAGTTGCTCATGCTCCATTAGTTTAAAGCCTCAGGAAATCCAACACTATCATTTTGTATCAGGATTGAACTACTATCGCTGAACAAACCGTAGTTGTATTGGGAAATGTCTGGAAGACAACTGTAAATTTATCTTTTACATTGTACTTCATCTTCACTGAAAGGACATCAACTTCAACTAAAGCATTCTACCATGTGTGGTTATCATATGCCTTTTTTGTGCAACACTAATACCTCAGATGACTAGCTTACAAAATCTATAAGCAATTTTCAACTAAGATACATAAAGATAAAAATCGAAAACTGAAATAGCTATATATGATAGAGAAATATAATTTTTATCACCCAGAGAGAAAATTCTTGTCTGAAAGTGTTTGATTTTGCAGAGGAATATCATCCTGTAACTACTAGCACAAGAATGATAATTGTTTCACCAAATCCAGTAAGACTGCCAACAGTATTAATGGTGATTTACGTGACAAATGATGCCTCTTTACTTCACTCTGCATATTCTAAAAAATGTTATGTTACTCAGAGTGTTGCTTTGCATAGTAAATAGAATGTGAACTTATCAGATTGCTGAAACTAGCAAAAAAGTAAAATTGTCATAAAATATTGATCATATATATTTCCAGTTTTTGTAAAGAATCTAGTAGACGAAATTTGAAAGATTGTTCATGTTGTTGGCAGTGAACGTTTAAAGCGTTAATATTCAGTAGGGATGGTTCTTTTAAATGCGTAGTGTGTTTATTGTTCTCTTTGCGTTATTAGTTGTAGAGAATGATGATGAAAGTAATTACTCATACACCTCTCTTCTAGAAAACCGTATTCGCATTAAAGATCCTTTACTGGCAGATGCTTATGATCTTACCTTATAAAATACTAAGTAAGGTTTCAGATTTTAATAAGAGACACCGAGTTACAATGCGCCGAATGAAAACTGTAGGTTCTCATACCATCTGCACTGCGATGCTAAAGTTGCCAACCTTCACCGACATTCCAGTTTGGCAATTATCCCACAAAAGCGTCATCTCGGAACGAAAACACCAATTTCAGCCGACTTGGTTTTGTAAGAGGGTTCTTTTCGAGTCATTTTCAAATGTATAATGGCGAGTTATTTAGCTTAAACACAGCGTAACATTCGGCCCATAATTATAATAACAGGGGAACGTGTTCCAGAACCCGTTCCGTCAATTTTGCTCCAAGCTATGTTCTTGAACTTTTTAAGCATGCTCCGAGTTGCGTGTTTCACGTCCTCCCTATTCGAGGTCCATAACACACGCTTGTTTTGGAGCTCTTAAGAGGCGACGATACTTTTGTTCACCTACTAGCTGACAAACCCGGCACTTCCCAAGTATTCACTTCGCCAATATTATATTAGAAAGGAAAACAAAAAATGTTCTGTGTGTGTAGCGCAGTACTAAAAAACGTTTCCTTCCTTGTATCCGTGAAAGCAGCTGTGATATTATGCCTTAGACTCGGTGGGAGGCGATTCCGAACGCTTTCTGTACGCTGCTTTGCGTGTCGCGATTTCATAGATGGCTGTTGTTTTCACCTACAGCTGTTTGCGCTTCGCGGTTGAAAGCTGTCAAAACCTCTTCCAGTTGTCAGGGATTTCCTTAGGTTGACTCGACAGTTGGACTGTCTTGATAGTAAAGAGTAAATGAATTAAAATTTCTTGCATGTTGTGGAATTTTTTTCACACATCTCAGTGTTTATGACGTCATCTCTTTGAACTATGTGCCGTACAAAGATATATTTGTGTATACTGTCTGCGAAATATTTTGTGAGTACCGTTAGTAGCAAAGAAGTTATAAATTAAAACGTCATGAATGATGCGGCAGTCTTTCACGCATCTGTGTTTGTGACGTCATACACTATGTGATCAAAATGACCCGGACACCCGGAGAAACATACGTTTTTCATATTAGGTGCACTGTGCTGCCACCTACCGTCAGGTACTCCGTATCAGCAACCTGAGTAGTCATTAGACATCGGGAGAGAGCAGAATGGGGAGCTCCGCGGAACTCACGGACGTCAAACGTGGTCGGGTGATTGGGTGTCACTTGTGTCATAGGTCTGTACGCGAGATTTCCACACTCCTAGACATCGCTAGGTCTACTGTTTCCGATGTGATAGTGAAGCGGTAACGTGAAGGGACATGTACAGCACAAAAGCGTACAGGCCGTCCTCGTCTGTTGACTGCCAGGGACCGCCGACAGTTCAAGAGGGTCGTTATGTGTAATAGGCAGACATCTATCCAGACCATCACACAGGAATTTCAGACTGCATCAGGATCCACTGTAAGTACTATGGCAGTTAGGCAGTAGGTGAGAAAACTTGGATTTCATGGTCGAGCGGCTTCTCATAAGCCACACATCACGCCAGTAAATGCCAAACGATGCCTCGCTTGGTGCAAGGAGCGTAAACTTTGGACGCTTGAGCAGTGGAACTATTGTGTTGACAGAAGAGCCAACACCGTGTTGCTAGAGGAGGCCGAAATACAAGCGTTTAAGCTCATGCAGACTGGCGTGAGGTCTGGAACAGTTAAAGGAGTTGAGTCTACTAAATAAAGTACGAAGCTCTTTGAATACTTAACTTTAATCCATAATTGGAGAACATCGCTCTTGTTGATACATTATATAATCTCAATATAAACTGGTCATGGCGCCTTGCTAGGTCGTAGCAAATGACGTAGCTGAAGGCTATGCTAACAATCGTCTCGGCAAATGAGAGCGTATTGGTCAGTGTAGCTTCGCTAGCAAAGTCGTCTGTACAACTGGGGCGGGTGCTAGGACGTCTCTCTAGACCTGCCGTGTGGTGGCGCTCGGTCTGCAGTCACTGACAGTGGCGACACGCGGGTCCGACGTATACTGCCAGAGCGCGGCCGATTTAAAGGCTACCACCTAGCAAGTGTGGTGTCTGGCGGTGACACCACGTTCCTCCCCCGCAAATCGGCGAACGGTTGTGTTATAAGGCTTCCGCCCGCCGTGGGGAGGACCCCATGTTGACGTATGCGACGAGGTGGGGAGCCTAACAACAGGCGAGGCTGTGCCACCCGCACCCGGCCATTCGGTCCGAGGGGAGCTAGGAAACGCCTGAAAACCTAGTCCAGGGTGCACGCCAACATGCGGTGTATGCGCCCGAAGAGAGTCAGGAGGGGCCGAAGGGTCGACCTCCATCGAGTCGGAGCACCCGACGGGCGAAGACGACAGATGGTCCGGAGCGGGCAAGAGTTCCATGGCGGAGGACAACTGGTCACGGGAAGCGATCGGCGGCGCGTGACCCAGGGAGGCCTCCGGCGGTTGCAGCGACGCTTCCACGGCGGGCGTCGCCGGCGGGAGCACAGGCGGCGGCGGCGGCGGCGGCGGCGCGTCGCCATGGGGCAAAATGGAAGGCAGCGTCGGGAACACCTGCGGATGAGGCGAGCCAGTAGATGGGTCCCCAGGGCGCTGACCGGACGGCACCGTCGCTGAAAGCAGACGGGGAGCGGCAGATCCCGTGCGACGACAGAGGCGCAGCTGATTGAGATGCCGACGCACCTCACCAGAGGCCCCCAAAACCAGATACATAGCGCGGCCGAGGCAGCGAAGAATGCGCCCTGCGAGCCAACGCCGTGAACCGCGATATTTGCGAAAGTATACAACGTCGCCTGGGGCAAAAGCAGGTGTCTGCCGCTGCACAGGAACCTGATGCGGCGGATGTAGCAAAGACATCAAGGTTCGATGAGGACGACGGTGGAGCAATTCAGCCGGCGAGCGACCATCTCGGGGCTGAGAGCGATATGAGGACAAAAACAGCAATAACGCGTCCTCCCGAGAATGCGACTCTTTCAACTTCAACATCTGGGACTTGAAAGTCCGGACCAATCGTTCAGCGGCACCGTTTGATTGAGGCGAAAACGGCGCGGATGTCAGATGTGGAATACCATTGGTCTTGCAGAATGACTGAAATTCGACGGACATGAAATGTGGGCCATTGTCGGAAACAGTAGTCTGTGGAAGACCTTCAATGCAAAAGATAGCGGACAACGCTTGGATTGTGGCAGAAGACGTCGTGGAAGACATCCGGACAACAAAAGGAAAATTACTGAAGGAATCGACCACAACCAACCATCGAGCATTCCAGAATGGACCAGCAAAATCGATGTGTAAGCGTTGCCAAGGGGAAGTGGCTTTCGGCCATGCAAAGAATTTCCGCGGTGGTGCGGATTGTTGTTCGGCACACGCCATGCAAGAAGAGCACATATTCGTAATCGCAGCATCGATTCCGTACCAAGTACAGTGCTGACGAGCTAGTTGTTTCGTTCTCACTATACCCCAGTGGCCTTGGTGGAGAAGCCGTAAGACAGAGGACTGTAACGAACGTGGGACCACGACCCTAGACTGATCATTATCAGAACGCAACAGCAAAACACCACGTCGAACAAATAGTCTCTCCTTGTGAGCAAAAAATCGGCGAACCAACGGATCCTCGATCTGTGACTTTGACAAGGGCCATTGCGTAGCAACAAAACGCAAAACGGTAGCAAGGACAGGGTCAGCAGCTGTGGCTGTAGCTACACGACGAAAATCAATCGGAAACGATTCGACCACGTCATCGGTTTCCGCAGCAATGAACATGCAAGCAAGTTCGGAGGAATCGAATGCTCTATCCTCAGCAACAGGCAAACGGGACAATGCATCGGCGTTTCCGTGCTTAGCAGTGGACCGATACCAGATATCGTAGCTGTACTGCGAGAGGAAAATAGACCAGCGAATGAATTTCTGCGCTGTACGTGGAGTTACAGGCTTGTTCGGATGAAAAAGCGACGTCAAAGGTTTGTGGTCTGTGATGATGGTAAAGTGACGACCATACAAGAAATCATGAAACTTTGTAACACCAAATACGAGAGCCAAAGCTTCTTTCTCGATCTGTGAATAATTTCTTTGCGCAGACGAGAGCAATTTGGTCGCAAAGGCAATAGGGCGATCATGCGAACCATCTTTGTGCGCAAGCACAACACCGATCCCGAAATCCAATGCATCTACCATCAACAAAAGGGGTTTCTGGGGATCGAATGGCGTAAGGAAAGTATTAGAAAGCAACGCCGATTTCAACTGGCGAAAGGCGCGTTCGCATTCCGTCGTCCAGACGAACGGAACACCTTCACGGCGTAAGCGATGAAGCGGAGCTGAAATGGAAGAGGCGTGCGGCACATATTTGTTGAAATAATTAATTTTTCCCAGCACACTCTGTAGCTGCTTCAAATTCTGCGGCGAAGGCAAGTCTTGTATGGCACGGAGGTGCTCTGGACTGGGATGTGTGCCTTGGGCATTGAGTACGTGTCCCAGATATAGCAAATCACGAGCAAAAAACACACATTTGTCCTTCCGCAAGCGAAGACCATTTTGTCGCAAGACCTGAAATAATGTTCTGAGATTGGCTAAATGTTCTTCTTCCGTCTTTCCGGAGATCACAATATCGTCCAGATAGGTTGCTGCAGTAGGGACCGACGCACAAACAGTTTGTAAATATTGCTGAAACAATGCAGGGGCGGATGCACACCCGAATGGCAGTCGTTTGAATCGGTACAAACCAAGATGCGTGTTAACCACCAATACGCGCTGGGATTCTTCGTCCACCGGTATTTGCAAGTACGCATCTGCTAGGTCCAACTTCGAAAAATATTTACCCGGGCACAGTTTGTCAAAAAGATCTTCCGGGCGGGGTAAAGGAAAAGTTGCAGTCACTAGTTGTGGATTCACTGCTGCCTTGAAGTCCACACAAAGTCTCAAGTTTCCGGAAGGTTTTTGCAAAATTACTAAGGGTGATGCCCAGAGAGAAGCCTGCACACGTTCAATGATACCTTGTGATTCCAAATCGTGTAACATTCTTGCAACCTCATCACGCAATGCGTGGGAAACATTGCGTGCTTGGAAAAATTTCGGTTGCGTGCTTACTTTCAGTTCCAAATGTGCTTCATAGTTCTTAGTGCAACCAAGGCCCGGTGCAAATATATGTCTGCAAATTTCTCACATAGACGAGAAACACTGGTGGAAGGCACAGTCTGGTTCACTGATAGGACCTGATTTACTATAGACAAGTTAAACAACTGAAATAAATCTAAACCAAACAAGTTCACTGCAGAAGAAGAACGAAGGACGTAAAATGACACAAGTTTTGTTTGTCCCTTGTATGTTGCAAGAAGGCTGCACTGTCCTAACACAGGGATAGCTTGTCCTGAACAACTAGTTAGCTTAACATTTGCTGCATGCAACCGAGGTTTGCCCAGCTGTTTGTACGTGTCGTGATTGATCAGTGAAACTGCAGCTCCGGTATCGAGCTGGAATGGTATCACGTTGCCATGAATGTCCAAGTCCACAAAAAGTTTATTGTCCTGCTGACGACAAGAGCGACTGTCTTGTGCAACGTGAACAGACACTGGTACAGAATCACGTGCGACTTGACGGGATTTCCAGTGACGTCGCCGCACACTATTTGTGGGACGAACACAGTCACTGTTAGAGAGAGTGGCACTGGGCAGAGTGGAATGAACTACATGAATTTCCATGGGCGAAGGTTCACGAGCCCGAGTATTCTTGGTTCGATTCCGGCGCGAAGCAAAGGGCCTGGAATGGTTGTGAGTGTCCGATCGGAGCTTTTTCTGGCAAACACTTTGAACATGACCTTTTTTATTACAGAAAAAGCAAATAGCTTGGCGTGACGGGCAATTCTCACGCGAATGCCTAGTAGCACACCGCGGGCATGATTTTAGCACTGCATTTGCTTGCTTGTGTGGCACACGTGGCTGCGCAGATGGGCGCGAGGGCTGTTTACTGTTCCGTGCAGCTCGCCCGGCAGGCCAGTTAACGTGACACACGGCTGGCGAATTTTCAAATGATCCCTGAGCAAAGTCAAGAGTGTCCTGCTGATCCAATATGTCTATCACTTGTTGAAGGGAGGGATTGACTAGTTTCAAAATCTGTTCTCGTATACGAACATCAGAAACGTTCTGTGCAATTGCATCACGTACCATTGTATCTGAATAAGGGAGTCCACATTCACACTCAAAAGCACAATCCCTTGTAAGGCCTTGCAAGGTTGCAACCCACTCCGTATTAGCCTGACCGGCCATACGTTTTGTACGAAAGAACGTATACCGTTTGGCAACAACATTGACTGATTCTTTGAAATATGCGTCTAAGGCAGACAAAATTTCTTCATAGGACAGAGTTGCTACGTCGCGTCGGGGAAATAATTTCACTATCACACGGTACATTTGGACGCCTACGCCCGCCAATAAGTGAGGCTGCCGCTCGTTACCTTGAATTCTGTAGGCGGCGAGATGGAATCCAAATTGGCGTGACCACTCTGTCCAGCTTTCCAGTGCCGCATCAAAAGGACGAAAAGGTGGTGCAGCTGCGTGTTGTGGCTGCGGTAACGGCGAAGCGGCGGCTGCCGCATCGTTTTGCAGTGCACGTTGACCCTCGACGAGCTGTCCAAGGGATCCAATAAGGCCTGCGTCTGCTGATTCTGCAAGCAATAAAATTCGGACAGAACATCTGGAGATTGTGGCGAAGCCATTACACAAGTAAATTAAGCAAGTATAAAGAAGAAGACATTTTTTACACTCGTCGCCATGTATTGTGTTGGCAGAAGAGCCACCACCGTGTTGCTAGAGGAGGCTGAAATGCAAGCGTTTAAGCTCACGCAGACTTGCGTGAGGTCTGGAACAGTTAAAGGAGTTGAGTCTACTAAATAAAGTACGAAGCTCTTTGAATACTTAACTTTAATCCATAATTGGAGAACATCGCTCTTGTTGATACATTATATAATCTCAATATAAACTGGTCATGGCGCCTTGCTAGGTCGTAGCAAATGACGTAGCTGAAGGCTATGCTAACTATTGTCTCGGCAAATGAGAGCGTATTGGTCAGTGTAGCTTCGCTAGCAAAGTCGTCTGTACAACTGGGGCGAGTGCTAGTACGTCTCTCTAGACCTGCGGTGTGGCGGCGCTCGGTCTGCAATCACTGACAATGGCGACACGTGGGTCCGACGTATACTAGCGGACCGCGGCCGATTTAAAGGCTACCACCTAGCAAGTGTGGTGTCTGGCGGTGACACCACAGGAAGCGAGGAATCACGGTATACAATGTTGCGATCTGATGGCAGGGTGTGGGTATGGCGAATGCCCGATGAACGTCATCTGCCAGCGTGTGTAGTGCCAACAGCAAAATTCGGAGGTAGTTGTTTTGCGTGGCACTATCACAGCACAGGCCTATATTGATGTTTTAAGGCCGGCCGATGTGGCCGAGCGGTTCTAGGCGCTTCAGTTTGGAACCGCGCGACCGCTACGGTCGCAGGTTCGAATCCTGCCTAGGGCATGGATGTGTGTGATGTCCTTAGGTTAGTTATGTTTAAGTAGTTCTAAGTTCTAGGGGACTGATGACCTCAGATGTTAAGTCCCATAGTGCTCAGAGCCATTTTTGATGTTTTAAGTACCTACATTGATGTTTTAAGTACCTTCTTGCTTCCCACTGTTGAAGAGATGGTGATTGCATCTTTCAACATGGCTCTGGGCACTATGGGACTTAACATCTGAGGTCCCCTTAGAACTACTTAAACCTAACGACATCACACACATGCATGCCCTAGGCAGGATTCTAACCTGCGACCGTAGCAGTCGCACGGTTCCGGACTGAAGCGCCTACAACCGCTCGGCCACCGCGGCCGGATCTTTCAACATGATCGAGCACCTGTTCATAATGCACGGCCTGTGGCGGAGTGGTTACGCGACAATAACATCCCTGTAATGGACTGGCCTGCACAGTGTCCCGACCTGAGTGCTATAGAACACCTTTGGGATGTTTTGGAACGTCCACTTCGTGCCAGGCCTCACCTACTAACATTGATACCTCTCCTTAGTGCAGCACTCCGTGAAGACTGGGCTGCCATTCCCCAAGAAACCTTGCAGAACCTGATTGGACGTATGCCTACGAGAGTGGAAGCTGTCATCAAGGCTATGGATAGGCCAACACCATATTGAATTCCAGCATTACCGATATAGGGCGCCACGAACTCGTAAGTCATTTTCAGCCAGGTGTCCAGATGGTTTTGGTCACATAGTGTATCTCCTGATTTATGTTTCACACAATGATATAATTTTGTAGGCACATTCAGCAGCAGATAAGGATATTGTTGGTGAAACGTGTTGCGAACGGAGCAAAGAAGTAATACATTTAAACGTCATGCACAATGCGGTTGTTTCTTACGTATCTCATTGTCAGTGTTTATGGCGCCACATCTGCAGACCTATGTATCGTACAGTGATATGATTTTGTAGGCCCATTTAGCGTCGTATCTGGGTACTGTATGTTTTATTTAGGAGCTTCTCCTTTTATCATTAAGCTTCATTTTCGTGTATAGCTGCAGCTACATTGCGAAACACGATCGTTACAACCCACGTGGGACAGATACTCATTTGTCTCCGGGAGCAAAGGGAAGGACGGAGTCCTTTGAATATGGACTATAATGTTCAACATAGAAACAGAAAGGCAAATTCCCTGGGTAAACTTTTATGAATAGCTCGTTTGATTTCCACTAACTACACTCCTGGAAATTGAAATAAGAACACCTTGAATTCATTGTCCCAGGAAGGGGAAACTTTATTGACACATTCCTGGGGTCAAATACATCACATGGTCACACTGACAGAACCACAGGCACATAGACACAGGCAACAGAGCATGCACAATGTCGGCACTAGTACAGTGTATATCCACCTTTCGCAGCAATGCAGGCTGCTATTCTCCCATGGAGACGATCGTAGAGATGCTGGATGTAGCCCTGTGGAACGGCTTGCCATGCCATTTCCACCTGGCGCCTCAGTTGGACCAGCGTTCGTGCTGGACGTGCAGACCGCGTGAGACGACGCTTCATCCAGTCCCAAACATGCTCAATGGGGGACAGATCCGGAGATCTTGCTGGCCAAGGTAGTTGACTTACACCTTCTAAAGCACGTTGGGTGGACGGGATACATGCGGACGTGCATTGTCCTGTTGGAACAGCAAGTTCCCTTGCCGGTCTAGGAATGGTAGAACGATGGGTTCGATGACGGTTTGGATGTACCGTGCACTATTCAGTGTCCCCTCGACGATCACCAGTGGTGTACGGCCAGTGTAGGAGATCGCTCCCCACACCATGATGCCGGGTGTTGGCCCTGTGTGCCTCGGTCGTATGCAGTCCTGATTGTGGCGCTCACCTGCACGGCGCCAAACACGCATACGACCATCATTGGCACCAAGGCAGAAGCGACTCTCATCGCTGAAGACGACACGTCTCCATTCGTCCCTCCATTCACGCCTGTCGTGACACCACTGGAGGCGGGCTGCACGATGCTGGGGCGTGAGCGGAAGACGGCCTAACGGTGTGCGGGACCGTAGCCCAGCTTCATGGAGACGGTTGCGAATGGTCCTCGCCGATACCCCAGGAGCAACAGTGTCCCTAATTTGCTGGGAAGTGGCGGTGCGGTCCCCTACGGCACTGCGTAGGATCCTACGGTCTTGGCGTGCATCCGTGCGTCGCTGCGGTCCGGTCCCAGGTCGACGGGCACGTGCACCTTCCGCCGACCACTGGCGACAACATCGATGTACTGTGGAGACCTCACGCCCCACGTGTTGAGCAATTCGGCGGTACGTCCACCCGGCCTCCCGCATGCCCACTATACGCCCTCGCTCAAAGTCCGTCAACTGCACATACGGTTCACGTCCACGCTGTCGCGGCATGCTGCCAGTGTTAAAGACTGCGATGGAGCTCCGTATGCCACGGCAAACTGGCTGACACTGACGACGGCGGTGCACAAATGCTGCGCAGCTAGCGCCATTCGACGGCCAACACCGCGGTTCCTGGTGTGTCCGCTGTGCCGTGCGTGTGATCATTGCTTGTACAGCCCTCTCGCAGTGTCCCGAGCAAGTATGGTGGGTCTGACACACCGGTGTCAATGTGTTCTTTTTTCCATTTCCAGGAATGTATGTGTGTTCCATTATTTTGTGTGTGTTCCACACTTAGATAATTACAGATATAGTGAACTATTTTCTCAATAACAAAAAATTACTTTTTAACTATGGCTGCAAATAACTGCAGCAGGCGAACGAAGTAATATCAATTTTGGTATTGTACTTTGTGTTTGCTTTCTTCGTCACTGAAAAGGATATCACACCGAAATTTTAATGCGAATACGTTCAGTTATCTATCAGTATTACTAAACGGCTGATAAGTGAATGATGCACGGTACCACGTGTAGGCTGCCTATCTAATGGCTTCCATGGGCAACAAAAACTGTGCCGTTGCTAGGATTAGAGCCAAGGTCTTCTTGCTTACTAGATACGTGTGCTAGCCATTACAACACCGTAGCAGTATAGATAACAAGCTGCACGGCCTACACTAGTGCAGTGCCATTCCTAACACAAACTTTTATCCACATCTTATGCGTGTAGCTGTGCTACCTGTATTGTTACAATGGGTTAATGGCTAGCACACGTGCCTAGTAAGTAAAGTAAAGTAAGTAAGTAAGTAAATAAGTAAAGTAAGTAAAGACCTAGTAAGTAAAGACCCAGGTTCAAGTCCCAGCTCTGACACAGCTTCTATCATTATCGTAGATGAAGCTGAGATTCATATGCCTCAAGTAAAATTTAAATACTTCGGTTCCAAGTACATTTTAATGGATTTTGCGACATGGGCTAAAGCACTGTCATGTTGTAAATTCACCTTTTCATGTCTATCGACATACTGTTGTCGTTTGTCTTTCAGTGCTCAGCTCAGACGCATCAGTTGCTTACGGTAACGATCTCTAGTGATTGTTTCCATCGTTTTCAATAGCTTCAAGAACCTTCACTCTTCCACCGGCCATGCCGGTCTCCATGATCAAAATCACCGTTCTCGAACCGTTGAAATCGTTCTTTGCACATTCTTTCCCTAACAAATGGCTCATCACAGGTCTTACTCAGTATTTTATTACACTCAGCTGCAGATTTCTTCATGTTAAAGCAGAAAATATAAACTTCCCGCAGATGACGAGAATTCGGCTCATAAGTTGTGAATATAAATCGAGAATAACGTTATGATGCAATCACAAATCGACTAATACTTTGATGGTGTTATGGTCGAAGTAGAGAGGATATAAAATATAAACTGGCAATGGCAAGGAAAGCGTTTCTGAAGAAGAGAAGGATGTAGGTTGCAGTAGGCACTGTGAGATGAAGAAGCTTGCACAGGATTTTTGAAGTTGTTTGAAACACGGGACTTCGATTCTTTACAAAATAGATGGTGGGGTTTAATGCTTAAAAATTGAAATGAATCTGCATTGAGACACAAATACTTTTTGTGCAGAGGAGAAAAATTAAAAGTTACGTTAAAAATTTTGCTGGAAAAATAAACAATGTCGTTACACAAACAAGGTCAGAGAAAACTCAAAGGCGCTCAGTACATTGCAATCAGTTTTATCTGAAGTTTCCATCGCTATTTATTTATAATTTAACCATAAAATGGTTGCTTAGAATGAGTTTATTTATTTATAGTTTAAACATATAAACATAAAGCTATCAATGACTAAATCAACGTTGAAATACCTATAACGTGTTAAATTTATTATTTGTCTATAACTGTTTTTTGGTGGGTTAATGAAATGAAACGTTTCTAGAACTAATGTAATGTGTCAGCGGTCCTGTGTGTCTGCATTTTCTGCAAGAGCTCTGCATTTGAGATTTACTCACTCATTGCTTACACATATCTTCTATGAAATACTACTCAAGATAAGCGAGCGTAGATCGGCCATGGCGGGAGCTAACTGTGTCACGTGAGAACGTGACACAGTTCAAAGCGTTGGTGCCGCGCAGAAAAAGCACGATGAGTGATCGTAGAAAATAATTTCACGCACACTACACATAAAAATTAATCAGCTATCAATTGAAATCTATAAATAAGTAAAAAGGCACTAATGCTCCACTCATTACAAACAACGTTCTGTTCAGTTGCCTACTGTTGTTAAAAGTAACTGCCCACACTAGTAATCGTAACGTCCGCGGCGGAGGTACAGTGCCGATTACTCATTTGATCCGCACGAATAGTCTCAGGAAGAAGGTCCGCATCTCCGGTGTCAAAGGTTGTAGCAACAGGCTGTGTTGTATAATCGACTGCAGCTTCTTGAAATAATAGATGCTTACCAAGCGCAAAAAAATTAAAGTTCTACTGATCGGCGTCCAGCGCCTTAACTGCTGCGTCATCTCCCTACGCAAAATCATTATTACTTGCACTGTCACAGTTCTTCATTAGCTAACTTTTTTGTTATGTTGACGTAGCGTTTAGCAGAGATCGCGTCTTCAATTTCCGACGAACATGAAACTATATGTAATTATATGAAAAGGTCGACTACAACCGTATCAGTGTACGACGAATACCCTAATACTGTCCAAGGAATATGAACATTAGTTTACTCTGCAATTCCCTAAATTATAACTCTGGGTCAACAGTCCCGAACTACATTTAAAAGACGTCAATATATCTTCTGTGATCTGCATGACATATATTTTTGTTGCATGATTATGTTACAGAAATATTTTTTTAGTATTGCTACAGTGATTCCAAATTCAGTAACAGTGTGAAGATAATGGGATACTGCGACGGAATTATGAGGCGGTAACCGGGAATAGTTTTGTGAAATCTCAAAAACTCATCACACACACAGGGGAACTACCGACGTGCACCGAAGACTACGAGTGTATTAAGCAATTTTTCAACGGTAAAAAAAAACACTTTCGCGTCGATGTTTTCTCTCTAGGACATACTACAGGTGGTACTTTACTAAACGTGTTTCATACAAAAGAAACAGTGATGAAAGATGTCACATAAATTTCCTTTACTTCACGTCTATGATAACAAATTTTTTGTCATCAGACTACCGGTTTCGGTCCATAGCGATCATCTTCAGAACTGTTTTATAGAAATATATCCTCATATACCGTTGTGGCATCGTCAATGCTATGGCTCTAGTATATTAGGACATGTGTTTGTAAAACAGATGTGAAGACAGTCATTATGGACCGAAACCGGTAGTCTGATGACAAAAAATTTGTGACCATAGACGTGAGTAAAGGAAATCTATTCTATATTCGGGTCACTGTTCAATTAGTGACCATGTCGCAGCTTGTAAAAGATGTCACGGTGAATTTGTTTACTGCTCGAGAATATCGTTCTAATTGCTGAATTGCTGGGATTTCGGCGAGTCTATCGTATTGTGGGGATGTCTAATAAACTATCTTTGGGTTGGTCCAAAGCCGATGCACTACGTAGATGTAAAGACTGCAGACGTATTTAAATACTAAAACTAAACTCCATCCGAACAGACCTCGGAAGGCCCAACGGTACTGACCGACCGCTGTGTCATCCTTCGCCTGTAGGGTACTATTATAATCCAGATCAAGAGCGGAGAAATTATTAACGCTGAAAAAGCATAAGGTCCGTTTGCTGTTTCCGATCACGTTCGAAGTTCGTCTAATGGTGGTTCCACCCTGTACACCAGAGCAAATCCTGCGGTCGCACTGCACTCCAGAGGGGTGCCATGAAATTCAGTGGGGTTGCTGCTCAGTGAAGTCCGTCGAGAAGGGCTGAATTGCTCAGGAGGTGTCAACAGAGCCAGAGGTTTTCAAGAACGTCTTCCTGCTGCTCATTGCGCTTCGAACTGTCATTTCCAGCCTCAAAATGCGGGGGAATCAACGTTCCTTTATGCCACTCCCTGCCCTTTCAGCCATCCCCTAAAGCCTTTTCGTTTCCCACCGGTGTGTCTGAAATTTTTTCCTCGACCATCTATAAGAAAATCCCGTGATTCCAACGCTTGCCGTCGCGGTTCTGACCTCCACTGCAGAGGCTCCAAAAGAAGGGGTGACATGTGGGTAAGAGGGGCTGTGACGACCTTCCACTAGGCTGGCACGTCCACAGTGGCGTTAATAGTGGTGAAATTTGCTGTCAATATGACATCATGAACACACTTTACACTGCTGAGCTCTGGGTCGCCCAACTCGAGAGCGACGTCACGGGGCACCACGCTTTTGCACCGTTATAGAGAAACGTTACAGACGCCTTTGAGCCAAATCTCAAACATGGGCATCGGAATTGGAGACAATTAGGTTCAAATGGCTCTGAGCACTATGGGACTTAACATCTGAGGTCATCAGTCCCCTAGACTTAGAACTACTTAAACCTAACTAACCTAAGGACATCACACACATCCATGAACGAGGCAGGATTCGAACCTGCGGCCGTAGCAGCAGCCCGGTTCCGGACTGAAGCGCCTAGAACCGCTTGGTCACAGCGGCCGGCTAGACAATTAGGGATTTCGATTAAGTAACCCTTCAATTCTGCGTAGTGTAGTTTCAGCTCATTGACGAGCCATCTTCAGATCCAAAAATTGAATATAAGAGGTGGACAATAGCAAAACATATTTAATAATTGAATTTCCATTATTCGAAACATAGCAACACAAAATTATTATTTTGTTCAGTGTATATCAGCCACCAGGCATTACAATCTGTTGAGCCAAATGGCTCTTATTAAACTGAAGGATCGTATACATACTGGAAAATATATTAGATCATGACGATTATAAAGACATAAAAAAGTATATTTGACAAGTGGTATAAAACTATTACCTTACCGAAAGTAAAAGGTTGTCACTGACGACAAAAAAAGAAAATTACGACATTGGCCATCCAGTGTTCATATTGTCATACTTGTGTATTAATGCAAAGCGATTGGCAGCGATAACAGTAAGACAGTCCATATATGGATATAAGAAAGACATATCACTCGCAATGCTAGCTGTGGTAACGAGGAAGTATTTGGGGTCCACGAGAAATGCAGGCCCCGCAACGAACTTTTGGCGTCACACTAGTTGCCATGCCTGAACACATCGCGAACACTCATCTACGCCCGGGACCAGGTGGGAAATCAATATACAAATGGAAAGGTACCCACTAAAGCCTTTAGCTTTGTCAAGTGTTACTGAGAACTTGACTGTACTTAAATGTGCTGCTACGTAGTATTAGATGACGTGAAATTGTAACGCGCTTCCTGCCGGAGCTTGTCGCTGCTGTTCCTAAGACCTATACTGTTGTGTGCTGTGACGCACGCCGCAGAGCCTGTATGAAGTACCTGTACTACGGCTGTCAGAGAAATGGCTGACATATAGTGACATCGCTATACAAACATACTAACTGCTACATGACGGTACGAAACAACTAATTTTATGGAGTTGTGACTCAGTAATAAGACAAAGGATGACAATACAACGATACTTCCACTAGATTTACATTATATAAGATGTAAGAAGCTATGTTCAGTTTCACTTAAACCTGTAGTATCCAGTTTTACACTGAGGTGGCGAAAGTCATGGGGTACCTCATAATATCGTGTCGGGCCTCCGGTTAGATGGTGTGTAACACCAATATCGGTTGTAAGTAGTTTCTACAGTGTAATTATGTGTATTTGACTATGAAGTGTTTGTTCTTTACTAGTTAAGATCTCTGAATTGTCAAATGGATGTTGAAGTTGATATGTACTTATTGTAAAAAACTTAATAATGTTTAAAAGTAATGTTTAGAAAGAGAAATGTGTATGTAAAAAACTGGTTCATGCTTGGGGATCTTGTATTGTATAGTAAAAAAGGTGTAGGGAACTCCCTCCGCTACGGAAGTGGCCTGGCGCGCGCTAAAATGTGGATTTGGCGGTCGATCTGGGCGGCTACTGGGGGAGCACGCTAGGCAGTCAGTGGATAGCTGTTGCACGGTTCAGTGGCAAAATGTATAGTGTTAATGTAAAAATACCTGCTTTACAGGTAATGGATAAGGCACACAAATTGAACCTACATGAAAAGTAATTTTGCTTTGATTATTACTATGAACTATTTTCTGAAGTTAATTGAACTTAATATTTGAATTACTTGCTTTAAAGTATGAACATATAAACTATTTCAAGTTGGGTCAGGAAGAAACATTGGCAAATTGCATTTTGTTTCTGAAATAGTCACAGAATTTGCCTGTAAAGACAGTTTCAGCTTATGGGCCCCCTCTATATTCTTTTCTATTACAAGATAGATAAACTAAATACTGCTTCTGCTAAAGAAATCTCAAGCATTTCCATAAAAGTGTGAGTATAAAAAGTGTCTATGTAATGTTATTTAACTTTATTTGTTGTGTCTGCATGTTAGTTAAACCAGGACTCTGGTCATGCCCAATTTTAGTCTCGTGATGTCTTGAGTAACACCTTAGTGCTAAATTGGTTAATGATTGAGATAGTAACAATTATTTCTATGAGTGAAATATCATTTAACTTCCTATGATTGCTGATTTGTGGAAATAGTAACTACTGCTACCCACTGTTCAGTTCGTCCAGTAGTTGCGTGTATTCATTGCACTATTTAAAATTAGTATTAATGAAAGTCACTTTAGCAAATCAGTTTCATTTTTCTTTAAACTAAATGTTTCAGATTATTATGCCTAATTAGGCTGGCGACCGTTTGTTGTTTCATTCACGTAAACTTCACTACTTTCATTACTTCCAAAATAAAGCCTTTCAGTTTTCTGTTAACTGCCATAGATACGAAATTACTGTTTGATACCCTTTACCCATTAGGTAAACACACGGTCAAAACATTTCTAAATTCCTCCCAGAGGGTAACGCGAGTTTGCTATATAGTGTTATACGTGCGTTTTTACGTATCGGAACTTAAGGTTCAGTTACAAGGAAACTGCGGCTCGTGTTATGGGCGTAGTGTAGCATCTCGACGTGGCATGGACACAACAAGTCGTTGGAAGTCTCCTGGAGAAATAATACTGAGCCAGGCTGCCTTTAAACCGTCCATAATTGCGAAGGCGTTGCCAGTGCAAGATTCTGTGCGCGAACTAACCTCTCGATTATGCTCGATGGGATTCATGTCGGGCGATCTGAGTGGCCAAATCATTCGCTTGAATTGGCCAGAACGTACTTTAAACCGACCGCGAACAATTGTCGCTCTATGACATGACGCATTGTCATCGATAAAACTTCCATTGCTATTTGCGCACATGACATACATGAGTGGAAGCAAATGGCCTCCAAGTAGCCGAAAATCTATGGACCTATTCCATGTCGTGTAAACAAAGCCCATACATCTATGGAGCCACCACCAACTTGCACAATGCCTTGTTTACAATTTGAGTCCATTGCTCCGTGGGAGTTTTCGCAGCACTCGAACCATCAGCTCTTACCAAATCACGGTTTTTCAGATGTCTGGGGTCCCTCAGACATGGTTACGCGCTCAGGAGATATCGAGATGATAGCAAAGGCACTCGAGAAGGTCATCTGCTGCCGTAGCTAATTAACGCAAAATTTCGCGGCACTGCCCTGACGGATACGTTCGTCGTATGTCCCACATTGATTTGTGCGATTATTTCACGCAGTGTTGCTTGTCTGTTAGCACTGTGAACTCTACACAGAAGTACTGCTCTCGGTTGTTAAGTGAAGGCCGTCGGCCACTGCGTTGTCTGTGGTGAGAGGTGATGCCCGAAATGTGGTATTCTCGGCACAGTCTTGACACTATGGATCTCGGAATATTTAATTCCGTATCGATTTCCAGCACTGAATGCCTCATGAATCTAGGTGCAACTACCATTCCGCGTTCCCTCCGTGTGCCCATATCACGTCGGAAACCTGATTACAAATGACACCTCCTCTAATGCACAGCCCTTCTATACCTTTTATATGTGATACGATACTAACGCCATCTCTATATACGCATATCGCTATCCCATGACTTCTGTCAGTGTAAGCTATTTAAAGTTCTATTACAATGTGATTTGTGATACACTGTAACAAAACTTTAGATAGCTTACACTGTCAAAAGCCATCCATGTTGGTTTCAAAATTTATATCAAGAAAACATCAACAGTATCAAATTAATCTCCAGTCTAAAATTACTTATGGCTTTGTTGGTCATAAATTTTTTTATTACTAATTGCTAATATTGCTTGAAGCTTAACATACCAGTGCTATCCGCAAACTTTTAGTTCAAGAAATGCCAATACAATTTGTGCGGTTACATCATTTCCTTAACTGTGTAACGCGTAACCATTGAAAGATGCTCCAGATGTAACAAACTTAAACCTCAGAGTTGTCCATATACGAGTCTACAGGGTAGTTTGAAGTTTTAATTATAACTTCCAAAAAAATCGGTCTGTGGCCATGAAATTTGGTTGCTGTGTTACTGCTTTTCTACATATTCACCATGTAATACGACACATTCTTCACAAAGATGGACAGCTTGGCAGAAGATCTTGGTTGCAAAAATCTGCATTTTGTCTGTTCAGGAAAAGCTAAACTCCAAAATCAATTTCTTGTCGTTCTGGAGAGGCCTGCAATGTGTCATTCAGCTGAGATCACTTTGTGCCTTGCAAGGAGAATAAGGGGATGAGGCAAGAAGTAAGCATGACTGCGTCCTGCGCAGATTTAGGTGGGTTGTTCCTGTGGAACAAAATGTCCCCTTGGAGAGCTCTCCATGGGACTTGTACGGTTGAATACTTTGAAATAAAAGTGGTTTTGCTCTGTCTCTGTGTTGTCTTAGGAGATACTGTCAACTGCAGCTGTGTGCTTTTAGTAAACAAAATAATAATTTATTCCTGATGTATGAATCTTGTGAAACAGAATTAGACTGCATGTACTAACCTAAAAAGTTCCCCAACTTTTTTTAAAAAACTTTAATAATAATAATTTATTCTGTGGTGTAGAATAATAACAGCTACCAGTCACAACAGAAGGTGATTTTATTTAATGTACGAGCAGTTTCAGACTTGTGTCTATCTTCAGGGGGTTTTACATTCAGGAAATTGTTTCAGTGATCAGTATTGGAGACAGAGACAAATAATACGATGTCTAAATCGAGCAAACTGAAAAAAATTGGAAGTTGCTAAGAGACATGTGTTGTAAAGTTTTATAGTGCGTACAAAAATCTGGAATATCCACATCACTTCCACATTATATTTATCACATGTTTTGCAAAAGTACACTCCTGGAAATGGAAAAAAGAACACATTGACACCGGTGTGTCAGACCCACCATACTTGCTCCGGACACTGCGAGAGGGCTGTACAAGCAATGATCACACGCACGGCACAGCGGACACACCAGGAACCGCGGTGTTGGCCGTCGAATGGCGCTAGCTGCGCAGCATTTGTGCACCGCCGCCGTCAGTGTCAGCCAGTTTGCCGTGGCATACGGAGCTCCATCGCAGTCTTTAACACCGGTAGCATGCCGCGACAGCGTGGACGTGAACCGTATGTGCAGTTGACGGACTTTGAGCGAGGGCGTATAGTGGGCATGCGGGAGGCCGGGTGGACGTACCGCCGAATTGCTCAACACGTGGGCCGTGAGGTCTCCACAGTACATCGATGTTGTCGCCAGTGGTCGGTGGAAGGTGCACGTGCCCGTCGACCTGGGACCGGATCGCAGCGACGCACGGATGCACGCCAAGACCGTAGGATCCTACGCAGTGCCGTAGGGGACTGCATCGCCACTTCCCAGCAAATTAGGGACACTGTTGCTCCTGGGGTATCGGCGAGGACCATTCGCAACCGTCTCCATGAAGCTGGGCTACGGTCCCGCACACCGTTAGGCCGTCTTCCGCTCACGCCCCAACATCGTGCAGCCCGCCTCCAGTGGTGTCGCGACAGGCGTGAATGGAGGGACGAATGCAGACGTGTCGTCTTCAGCGATGAGAGTCGCTTCTGCCTTGGTGCCAATGATGGTCGTATGCGTGTTTGGCGTCGTGCAGGTGAGCGCCACAATCAGGACTGCATACGACCGAGGCACACAGGGCCAACACCCGGCATCATGGTGTGGGGAGCGATCTCCTACACTGGGCGTACACCACTGGTGATCGTCGAGGGGACACTGAATAGTGCACGGTACATGCAAACCGTCATCGAACCCATCGTTCTACCATTCCTAGACCGGCAAGGGAACTTGCTGTTCCAACAGGACAATGCACGTCCGCATGTATCCCGTGCCACCCAACGTGCTCTAGAAGGTGTAAGTCAACTACCCTGGCCAGCAAGATCTCCGGATCTGTCCCCCATTGAGCATGTTTGGGACTGGATGAAGCGTCGTCTCACGCGGTCTGCACGTCCAGCACGAACGCTGGTCCAACTGAGGCGCCAGGTGGAAATGGCATGGCAAGCCGTTCCACAGGACTACATCCAGCATCTCTACGATCGTCTCCATGGGAGAATAGCAGCCTGCCTTGCTGCGAAAGGTGGATATACACTGTACTAGTGCCGACATTGTGCATGCTCTGTTGCCTGTGTCTATGTGCCTGTGGTTCTGTCAGTGTGATCATGTAATGTATCTGACCCCAGGAATGTGTCAATAAAGTTTCCCCTTCCTGGGACAATGAATTCACGGTGTTCTTATTTCAATTTCCAGGAGTGTATATTGATTTTTTACACATTAACTGTATATTATACATCGTGCAAAAATTTGTACTTCCATACTATGCCTTTGATACAGAAGATGTCAATAACTTCAGAAGCACATACAATTATGACATCTAAACTGTTTGTATAGGAGACCAGAGGTTATGATGAAAGACCTTAGCTTTATGAAGTTCAAAGATGCTATGCAGAAACATAACAGATATTATAGTTTATTGTTCAGTAATCATGTGACACTTTCATTTTCACAATCTATAACATCTGTTATGGATAAAATTCACTTAATAGTTCATTCTACTTTGTCACACACTGAATGCAGACTGGTGATTAATCTCATTATAGAAGTGGATTTAAATAACTTGAGCTTCCAATAAGGGCATAATAAACTCACTATACAATTAAATTAACTGTTAACAAAACATTTGTTCACAGGTCACAATTGTTCAAAGTTCAAATGGGCAATAAACACAAAAAGCAGAAGTCACAAAATGGGATGTTTCCAAGTGTCAATCGACAATCAAATTTCAATACAAGATCACTCTATGGCCAAACCAGCTCAACGTGTGAAAAATGCAAATTCCACCGAACTACTTTCAGAAATGTACTGACAACTGCACATTTTTCTAGATCTCCATTGAGCTTCCATGTGGAATGCTACTAAGTGTCATAACCATTGTCAAGAAAAAGTTTGAGTGTCCTAAAACTGCGATGCTTGATCGCAACCCAGACCAACAAGATTCCTGTCTCTTCAACTCCATCTAAGGAAGTGCAAATGAGCAATATAACCTCCATCTTCCTGTAAGTTCTGTCCATCCTACACCAAAAATCATAAGCATAAATGTCACTTAACAGCTCTGAGCCAGCCTTACAGACAATGTTTTATACTATAATTATATCCTATAACTAGATTTTGATTAAAAGGACATATTGCACTTGATCCTATATTAACTAGTTTGTCCACAAATCAAACTTCAGTAAATATATATTTCAACTGCAGTAATCAACTTCAATCTTTGCTCTATGTGCTCTGAATAACTACTGTACACATATGAACTGTGCAGCGCCTCTTTCATGTACGAAATGACCTGTTATTTTTACTGCTGCAATCAGAATTCATATCTCTAAACATATTTAAATTATGGGCAAAACTATGCAAAAAATTCAATAGTTAGTTAAAATTGACAGTTAAAGAATAATTCTTATAATCGAACTGTTGTAGGTTCGGCATTACTAACACAGGCTGCCATGCTGATCACATAACTCTTTTGGTTTATTAATTAAGCTGAATTTAATTACATACCCAATTAAATTGTCTCTCACTGGTTAATTACTTATGCAGTAAAACGTTTATATAGCTCAATCGATGCATATCAATGAACATTATAAACTGATGTTTCGATCTTTTTTGTGGATACGAAATTAGAATTGTTGTCAATTATTTACTGAAAATGCATCACAGAATCCTATTTAATTCTGTATTTAATCATATCTGTTGTGGCGTTCGCTGTGTTATTCAGTGGTTTGGTATTTAACTAATTTGTAAATGAGAACGATCATCTTATTTTATTACATTGAGTAATTACTAAATAATTTTTTTCCCAGCTAAAGATTTGGTCAAGTTGCTAAAGAACTCCAAGTTAACATCGTGTTAAAGTGTTGTCTGTAAGTTGTGTAAGTGTCACTAAATCATAGTTCATACAACAGATTCTATACAACTATTGATTATGATGGAAATAGTTATCTTCAGCAAAATGATCATTAAAACCACCGAATACCAGCCGCGCACAACACTCACCTATGTTACCTGAAACAATATTCTTCACAACTCGTGCGTAATTAATTTCGGCTCCATACATCAGCTAGAAAAGTTTGTTACAACGATCATGCTATGAGCACTGCTTTTAAAGAACCAATCTGATTTTCATTAAAATGAGTTCGGGACCACCAGTGTACATTTATTTTTACACATTTGTATTATATTCGGCATTTATGTCTGTAGTGTTGCATAATTTGAATTTGCCACTGAGATAATTGTTAAGATGGCGGCAGACAATTGATAGAGACTTTCTATTGTTAGACCAAATAAGTAAGTATTTGAAATCCTTATTAAACTCTACTTTCGTATTGTACGCTATTTACTTCACTCATATTTATAACAATAATGAACTCTATTCTCAAGTAACAATTAACAAATAATTACAATTTCTTAACAGACCTCAGTTTGATATGCGTCTGCAACCTACAAAAGCCAACCACCAAAAGATAAAAACAAAGGAAGACAAATGCAGATCATAAAAGGAATTTACAATTATCATTGTCTTTGTATGATACACATCGATATGTCCAATTACATCATAGAATATTATATAAATAATTAATATTTATTATCGTTTTCACTGTTTCTTCATATGTCGAATAGATAATGTTTATAACTGTTAGAGGCATAATTTCCTCTCGTCGCACTGTAGCTAAAATTTAGCTCATGGATGTTACATTGTGAGTTTCATTGTATATGTGTATATCCACATGGCTCGACTGTTTGTCCATTTTAAGATGTAAGTACTATGGTTTGTACTGCATGTGCACATACATGTACAATGCTGTATAGCCTTTTGTGAGCACTGTTTAAGCCGTCGGCACCCGGACCATGCATCCGAACGTTGAGCATTGAGCGTTGAGCGTGCCGAGTTTCTGACATCATAGCATGGAATAGCACGCTCGGGAGTCTTTCCGAACGTGCAGAGCAATATTTGGCATGTCAGATATTCTGAGTGTGCGTCTGAGCGTTAACCAATGAGATGGCACAACGCCGCCTACGTCACAAGTACGCCGTTTCCCTTCAGTACAGAATTGTGAGGCGCCATATTGTCATTCATTTCAAGCCTATATGTATATATGCCGCTTCTGAGCACCAGCAAATTGAGAATCACTGGAAAACGCGTTGTTAACTGTGTGATTCGTTCCAATAAAATAATGAGAAACATATTCGTTGCAAAAGAATTGCTGTAACTTGCGTATTATGAGAGTAGGCAATCTGAAGGCAGCGACACACTGAAGATCCACCAGAAACGTATTGTTTGTGGTATAATTTGTTATAATTAAATTTCAATTAGTAACGCATGTACGATTAAGGTTTTCAGCAAGGGGTACATAATATGATTCGAAGCAACGGGTGAGATGTTGGTAATGAGTAGCGACACTGTCCTGTGATGAGTTGGTTGATGGGGCAGTGGTTCGCGTCGTGACCCTTCCCAATTTTTTTTTAACATTCGCGTTTTTATTAGGTTCTGATACTTTGTTATCAGTTTAATATAAGCATATACTATAATATTTGATGTTATCTAAATATAAGAACACGTTTTTTTTGAGGGGTGACTTTGTTCGATTAGCTTAATCTACAGGACAGCTTTTGCTACTTGTATAAAGATATTTTTCTCCTTTTTCTTTTACGCTTCGTAATTCACATGTTGCAAAGGTTCTGCTACTGCATAGGAACAGCGATCAAGTAAGACTGACCTTGGGGTTTTACTAAAATGTGGGAGTGATGAAATAATGTTTATCTTATGCGGAGAAGTATTCCAAATTTGTAATGCACTGTTTGTAATGGAACTTTTATAAGCCTGTGTCCTTATTGATTGGACATGGTACTTTCCTTTTCGTGGACGATGGAGGAAATGTGTGTTGTAATAGAGCTAGCGTGGGAATTTTACGTGCGCCCGTTGAGTAAACAGTGTGATTACAAACTAGAAGCATCCCTCAACTGTCGCTGGAGTGCATTGCGATTGCGTATACCATGTTGGGGTCCACGTACCGTATGCACAAGTTGCATCGTGCATGAGCGTTCAGCAGAATGTTGAACTTGGCACGCTCAATCTTAACGTTTGGCAGCATGGTCCGTGTGCCGACGGCTTTAGCAGACATGATGTTAAGTCTGGACAGTAAGTAGAGTTTGACAGTTCTATGCATAT
Source organism: Schistocerca cancellata (assembly GCF_023864275.1). Taxonomy (NCBI): domain Eukaryota; kingdom Metazoa; phylum Arthropoda; class Insecta; order Orthoptera; family Acrididae; genus Schistocerca; species Schistocerca cancellata. The sequence continues at coordinate 936,598,773 of NC_064627.1, forward strand.
GCATCTGCCCCTAGTGTGTGCCATCAGGGCAAGGCCAGCTGGCCTTTGTGCTCCTGCATGTGTAAACCGAACGACCAAAATCTCTCATCTTTGCAGTAGGATGAGCCATAAATGGAAAAGGATAAGAGTATGAAGAGACTAAAACAAGTACAAAGATTCAGTAGGTTCAGGCACACTTTCTTATAAGCAAAAGGAAAAATAGATTTTACTTGTGGCTCATTTATTATTTTATAAAAAACATTAAATTTACTGTAAAATACATATAAAATTAAGAGAAATGAAAAAGGAGATTATCTTTTTTCTTACATTCCCTTTTATAGAAAAAAACAAGATTAAGAAAATAAGAGAAACAGATTTCTTTTATTATAAAAATGGCTTTTACATGTTTATATGTTCCATTCCTTACCTAAAATTTTCCTAACTTTTTGTTCTTTAACACCCATTATGTTGTTATGAATTGTTGATTCTACATGTTTTTTGAATGTTCACTTGGTTACAATTATACCACATTCACATGCAACCTTAATTTTTCTGGTATCCCCTTATACAGTCTTAGTATGTATTATGGTATCCATCTTTTATATTTATCATTATGTAATGTTTCAACATTTTTAAAATCTATACAATAACTATTCTTTTAGTTGAAGGTTATTCATTTAATGATCATAATTATTAACAAGAAGCAATTAAATCTTCAAACTAGAAGCTGTAGGTCATGAGATTCATTATATTATTATTTTTGAGTTACTTTATTCCTTTATATCTCAATTTAATCTGTGCTTCTCCAAAAAATTCCATTCAGTTATTAATTTCAAATATCTATATGGTAAAATAATCTTATATAAAACATTTACCTGCAGCTCACTAAATTTTCGAATAAATTAGAATGGCTAGCATTGTTGAGCTTCTTGAGAAAAAAAAAATGATAACGATGAATAATGTCCATATGACAATGTCTATTTTATTTTTCAAAACATATGTCTTTTCATTATGTGTGCTCAGTGCCAATTCATTTATCTCAGTTCAATAAATTTCATGTTTAATGCCTTGTATCAACTTTATAGTTCTGTATTGTTCAATATTATTAAACAGTCTTTATAATCTTCTAAGCTTATTTCATGTTTAACAACACATTTCTTAACTCCTTTAGGTTTTTTCCTCTATTTTGTCACCAATTTTATCAGTACACATTTTTTCTCTTAAACGACAAAATTCTTCCATTATTTTTCCATTACAGCCATCTTTCATTTTCCTAAAACTTCCTTGTTTACTTCTGGAATACTTATATAACATCTGTTGAGTAGTCACTAGTAAGAAATTCATCAATAACAGATTTCATGCCTTCATAAGGATTCTCAGTCTATATATTGTATTTATAACTGTCTGTATCTTCATAACAAAATTCAATATTTTCTCCATACTTTGGTTTCATAACCCTGTAGTGAAAAATCATACATCGAGTCTTTAGATGACTCAAGTATACTCACACCAGAATAGATAGGTTAACTGAATGTGATTTATGTCTTATTCACATGGATAGCAACAAGATTTTCATTGAAGATTGTTCTTCATTTGAAGTTTGGATTTGTTACAAGTTAATACACTTATCTCCATATGAAATTAATTTAATATCTACTTTATTTCTTATGTTTTCCAATGTCTTACCAAACACAGAATTAATCAGTACCTTATATAAATCTTTCTCAGAATCATTCTCATTTCTGTGTTCTAATCTACATATCTCTTTAACCAACTAAAATTTTAAAACTCTGTGTATTTTAGTTATCTTCATTCCTAGAGATACTGTTTAATATTTCTGTAATGAACAACATAATTAAACTTATTTTCCAGAGTAGTCAATAACTTGCTGTCTTTAGTTCCAGGCACAATTTTATTTTTGGGAGGTGATGGCATAACTCTGTGTACATCATGCAGTTCTCTAGCATATTCTGGATATAATTCGAATGTGCATCCAACTTGAGAAGAGTGTGGCATTTCGCTTATTTTATTACACTCAAACGAATGTGGATCACACCATTATTGTCATCCTTATGGCAAATATTGACTCATAGCTTAACCGTACAGATTTTTCACATCTAAATATGGTAAATAATTGGATATCTTTTCTACATCATCATAATTAATTTATTTATTATTTTCTTCAAACATATTTTACAGCGCTGGGATATACCACCTCTTATTTCTTTTTCAATCATTATAATCATATAATAATAGAAGTGGTCGTCCAATCATTTTTAGGATCACATTGTCAGAGGAACCAGTCAAATACTGAGATGGATCCAATTTGTATGATTTTATGCAAGTTAATCTAAAATTTTCAAATACATCAACCAATAACAAAACATCAGTTTTAAGGTATTAATCAATATATTCACCAAGATTTTAGACAATAAATATTTCCCAAGCTAATTTAGATTGTTTACAATCTTCATCACTTATTTCATAGTCATTCAGTTTACTGTACAATTTTTCTTTTGCTGCAATCTGTGTCTTTTCGAATTTCTTCCAAGAATTCTTTCCTGATTACTAAATTGAGTAACACTTTTTAATGTTGGTCATTTGATTCTTTTTCAAATCTGATAACAGTTTTTAGGGTCTGAAGCCATAAATCTAAATGCATCAGTAAACCTCACCTATAAATTTGCTGTCGTTCTTGCCAAAGCTGCTGCATCTGTCTTCAGTGTTGGGTATCATATCTGTTGTTTTTTTAATTATAACTGAGTTCTTTTATGAACAAATGAGAACCATGTTTAGATAAATTATTAAAATGAATTCGAACAAAACTCGATTTCTTTAGTTATAGATTACAATTATTACATACTTTCCAGTTAAATGATTATTTGGCGGTCTTTTTAATTATTTTTTCATAACAGCACCTACATAATGAGCATATTTTAGATCTTGTGTCTTTTGATTGTTCTTCAGGTGATAATGATCTCATTTCTTCAGTTACAGAATAAATTCTCTCCATTTCTTCACCCTATTTTTTCATAAATTCTATACATTTTGGGCCCTTGATATGCGACTGGGTCTTTGTAGGATCGATTGACATATTTGATATCATTCCAAAAACCACTTGGTTCATATATTTGTTATTGCATAGTATGATTCATTATTTAATTTTAATTCTATTATATTGATCTTCTCATTCCTCAGGTTGTACCTAGCTTTTAATATTTCTCTCTATAACCCATTATGAAAATCACACTCTGTTAATTTACATATTATAATAATTTTTTGATTTTGGTTGACAATTATCCATCTTTAATCGCAGACTCCCAAAATCAGTATATATAATGAATGGAGCTTTCTGTGTATGTTAACAGTTTTTAAAACTCACACAAATGCCTTTTTCTGGTAATTCTATTATCAATGGAGTGTTAGCTAAAGAATTTGTTGTGTGAGCGTCTAATGTTTCCTTAGTGTAAAGTGGAGTAAACACATATCACAAATATGTTTTATTTCTTTATATTTTGGAATTTGACACAAAACAAGTATAGATAATGTTTTATACTGCGATAGTGGGAATTACTGCCGCCCGGAGTGGCCGTGTGGTTCTAGGCACTACAGTCTGGAGCTGAGCGACCGCTGTGGTCGCAGGTTCGAATCCTGCCTCGGGCTTGGATGTGTTTGATGTCCTTAGGTTAGTTAGGTTTAGGTAGTTCTAAGTTTTATGCCACTGATGACCTTATAAGTTAAGTCGCATAGTGCTCAGAGCCATTTGAGCCAGTGGGAATTAGTCTGTTCCTGAAATAAAAAAAATTAACATGTTTGTCTTTCAGAGATTTTGTTATTTTTAGAGGATGCACTTGATATTTTTCATAAAATGAATAAACATTAATAGACACATTAATTTTAGCCCCAGTTTTTGAATATTATCATCCACTGCGAGAATTTCAAAAATTTCAAGTTTCTGATTCATATCAAGACCAACATTTTTATATTTTGTGACTGTATCCACATTTTAGTTCTTAGAACATAATGCAGATTTTATAGGCCATACAGAACATTTTAACCATTATTTTTTATATTAATTTGTGCCTTTTTATGTTTTATTTTTCTGCTGGTACAATGTAAGGTGAAACTCTTAATGGAACATATCTAGTAACTCCTAGTTGTGCTCTAATAATTCTGTTTTATTTCCAGCTAGAAACCCAAGCTGGAAAATTCGGCATTGTTGCTAAAATATTTTGTTTGCCAGTATTAAATTTTTAATTAACTCTCTTTCTCTAGAGATTCTATGGTTTTTTGTTTGAAATTAAAATTCCATAATATTTCTGCTTGTCTGCAGTCCTTACTCACAAAAAACTTTAAAATTTACTTTCATCTCCTGTTGTAATTTTAGATAATATTTCGCAATTTTCATAATTTTCATCTTTGGGGCATTCAAGAAGTAGTTTAGAGCAAGCTGATTTTGACTTCTCGAAATTTATAGTTTGTAGTCCGTTTGCAAATTCTTTACCAACTAAATAATCTTTAATTGTTATTCTGTCTCTGGACCTCTCAAATAGATTAGTAGAAAAGGAAAATATTTTTTGTAATTATTTATTCTCACCATTCACAAAATTCTTATCATTTTCAACTTTAGAATAAGGTATTTGTTTCCAATGATTTTCGCCACTAAGTCCATTAATAGATGTAATTAAATTAGTTCCATTTAATTTCCCATATCCATATAAATTATTCCTTCTGCAGCAAACACAAAGTTGAAGAATCGTGATTTGCTCTATTTTACCCTTGTACTTAATAAAAATAAATTTTACTAGATTTAAATAAAACAAGTGGCAGCTTTCTTATTTTAATCTTTTCCAGAGTACACTTCTTACATGTAGTTAAGTGGTTGTCTTTTTACATGACTGGTTTGAATAAAAACAATCTATGTCTTTAATTTCCTAACAGTTACTACATTTTTCCACAGTCAGTTTGCTGCTCACATTTTTCATTGACAACAATATCTTCAAATGTTATTCACACACCATTCATAGTATGTGATTTTTTAAATAATATATAGAAACATTTTTTCCACATAGACAAGCAATTCTTCTATTACTGTACACTCTTTAGGTGATATTCATTTTTCCATTGCCTACACATTGTTCTATAACCATCTTCTGTGTATTTGTGTGAACTAAAATTATCAATTGACTTCTCAGTTTTGCAATATTTGCAGTCTCAATTTGATACAGCTTGACACTTTCCTTTATGTAGAGAAAATTATTACAAATATTTAAAAATGTAAATGCTATAATTTTTGTAAAGTATCTTCTAATATATTTACTTCTTCAGGAATTGATGCTGCTGGCTTATTGCAATAAAAAAAAATAAAAAAGAATCAGCTGTACCAGCTCATTGTGAATTTATTATATTCATAGAATGTAATATCCTTGAAAAAATACAACAGTCCATTAATATATATAAGTACAGAATTTATTCCTGTAGGTAAATCTAAAAATCGTCTCTTGATAGTGCCACACATTTTATTTTTAAAACTACATTAATACAGAATGAGATTTTTACGCTGCATTGGAGTGTGCGCTGATATGAAACTTCCTGGCAGATTAAAACTGTGTGCCAGGCCGAGACTCGAACTCGGGACCATTGCCTTTCGCGGGCAAGTGCTCTGCCAACTGAGCTACCCAAGCACGACTCACGCTTCGTCCCCACAGCCTTACTTCTGCCAGTACCTCGTCCCCTAACTTCCAAACTTTACAGAAGCTCTCCTGCGAAGTAAGGTCTTGTAAATCTTTTGGTAAAAATGTTAACTAGTTTGTTATTAGCTGTGATTTCATATACTTACCTATCCAAACCCACTTCTCATGGAAAACATATAAAATCCATTCACAAATAGTAAGTTATCACACACAGAATATGCACTCAACCATCAGGGCGATTTGATTGGGTTTATTGGTGTAGATGGAGCATTTAGTGTTGTTGTTTTGGTATAGATGGTTGTGTTGTTGATAGAGATATTATTTACCATACAAATTCTGAGTAGTATCGATATCATGTTGATATAATGCTAAATTTGAACCATTACAGAATGGATTTATTATTGCTTCATAAACATCTGAATGTTGTAAACCTAATAGACAACCAATCTCATGAACTAAAACTTCAAGAAGATTTTTTGTATTTTGGTGTATTCCCATAAATCTCGAAGTACCAGTCTGATATTCACTCGTAAGTATTCCTATTGGATCATTATTCATAGTTGTGAAAAATGCATGACCTAACATATTACCTTTTTTACCTGGCTCTAAGCCTGCTGGGTAGCGAATCCTGTGCTAAGAAGACAGATAAGGAGATATCTTTGTGTCCTGTTTGATATCTATGCCAGAGCTCATCGACCTCGTTCATCAACCAATTGGCTGGAGAGTGGCTGCATGGCTTTTTCTCAGCAACATATAATCGTATGTTTTCAATGGCTGACAACCTTTGGAAGGGGTTGACCAGGCAACAGTCATACACACTCTGTATCGATGGAGGTCAGACAGCAGAGGCAATAGCTGGTCTTCCATTATTTTGTTGAAAGACAGTGTGCTGTTCACCCAGTAGCACAACATACCATAGGCTTGTATCACAATAACTAATAAAATCTGACTATGTTCTTTTCTCCTGGAGCCTCCACACATGGATACGTCCATCATGATGGAACCTGCACTCACCCAAAGAGTCAATGTGGAGTTATTGATATACCGACTGTTGTTCCTTGTGTAAATATTGGCGCACCTCTCTCTGGTGTTATGTCAAGTGAAGTCCACAAATATTGTCACCGTGCTCACTGTCGTTGGTGCTACAGACATCTAAACACTGTTCTTTGGATACCTATGATGGCTACAAGCCCCTTCCCCGGCGTCTTGTGGCTGTACGAACCTGCATGGCTGAGTCAAGAAAATGTCCATCACCTTGGGCGCTAGTCGTGTTCGGCCATTGAGGTCCCACAGAACGTTGAGTATTGCCCTTCTAAACCCATCGATTGCATATCTCTATGACAGTCGTGAAATTCCGAACAATGAGAGTAGCAATATCGCAGAACGATAAACTGTAGACTGAACATTCCACAGTAATGACTTTACCGACTTCTGAAGTACAACACGAATTTCTCACAAAGAAACAACATTCAAATGCAGAATGAAATTTTCGCTCTATAGCAGAATGTACACTGATATGAAACTTGCTGTCCAATTAAAACGTGTGTTCTGGACCGAGACTTGAATTTGGGACCGACCAGCAAGTTTCGACATTCAAATCTGATTTATGGATGAAAAGATTCTTTTTCAATCTTTCAATAAATACGAGTACATGATGTTGCTCCTGCCTACTTTGTGGAGTTGTGGTGAAATGATAACCGTACTACACACCAAATCGAGTTTTAGTTGCTGTTGCGTCTTAAGGGTTGTATGCTCATGTGTAACACTTATCGATTAGTGACTGGTTTGTATTGTGTAACTTTGTATCTGTAGTTACAAAGTGTGTTTTCTTTGTTAGTTAAGGTCATTGGTTTGTGACAGGAAATTTAAAGTATTGTAATGCATATATGGAAAAAGCTAAATGATGTTTAAAATAATGACATTTTATAATATGTGTATATTTAGAAGAAAAACTTTGTTTATTGGAAGCTGATTCACGCTTCGGGCGTTTGAGATTGTAAAATGTAAAAGATGTAGGGAAGTCCCTCCGCAACGGAAGTGGTTCGGTGCAGTGTAAAAGGTGGTTTTGAGAGTCGAACTGGGCGGCTCCTTGGTGAGAACAGTACGCAGTTAGTGGCTAGCCATTGCACTGTACACATTGACGATGCCAAGGGAGGCAATTGAAAGCCGCTTTGCAAGGAATTTTGCCTTGGATGTGGATTTGGCTGTTGCGTGGTTATCTCAGAAATAAGGAATGGCTCTAATATGTTGAAAATCCAAATCCAAGAAGAGAGTTTATAGAGCATTCAAACGTCAAGAGCCATGAGTACAGTTAGCCGCTTGTCGCTTGCCACCACTACTTCACTATTGCTCCACCAACTTCATGCATTCAGATATGTATCAGAGCATGGACCAGTTAATTTGCTTGAGTGATTTTAATAATAATCCAAGTGCTATAAACCTGCGTTTAGAACCATAACTTTTATCCTGATTATGAACCTATGCAGGATCCCCTCCTAAGTGTTTATGAAACCGAGTATCCTGTTTCAAATGCACTATTATTGTCTATTTATGTTTGTCAGGTGAGCAAGGCTTATTAAAACTGAAGCTAGTTAGAATTTTACTAAAATACTCTCAACTTATTGCAAAGTATCGTTTTGCAAAATTCAGTACCAGACTGTGTAAATGTTACTGCCTAAAATACGCACTTCACAGGTGATGAAAAAAGGCAAATACGTTTTACTCCTGTGAAAATTAATTTAGCTTTGATCACTATCAGGAACGAATTTTTGAAGTTAATTGAGCGCAGTGTTGAATAATTTGCCTTGAAAAGTAAAAACATAAACTACTTCAAGTGAAGGTAAGAATTAAATTTAGTTGAATTGAATTTTGGGTACTGAAATAATTATAGAGTTCAACTAGTGATACAATATCAGTTTATGAGTCCTGACTATATTCTTCTCGTATTAGAATTGTAATTGGAATATTATTGCCACTAAGGAAATCTGATACATTTCTATAAATGGGTGCATAAACAGTGTAATTGTGGAATTATTATTTTATTTGTGGTATATACATGTCACTTAAGTCGAACCCCTTCTGGCCAAATTTAGTTCTGCACTTCTTGCAGTAACATTTCAGTAGTGATCCAAGTAGCAATCTAGAGTGAAGCTCTTATTAGTGTGAGTTTAATACAAATTTTGCTGGAATGAGATTTTCACTCTGCAGTGGAGTGTGCGCTGATATGAAACTTCCTGGCAGATTAAAACTGTGTGCCCGACCGAGACTCGAACTCGGGACCTTTGCCTTTCGCGGGCAAGCGCTCTACCAACTGAGCTACCGAAGCACGACTCACGCCCGGTACTCACAGCTTTACTTCTGCCAGTACCTCGTCTCCTACCTTCCAAACTTTACAGAAGCTCTCCTGCGAACCTTGCAGAACTAGCACTCCTGAAAGAAAGGATATTGCGGAGACATGGCTTAGCCACAGCCTGGGGGATGTTTCCAGAATGAGATTTTCACTCTGCAGCGGAGTGTGCGCTGATATGAAACTTCCTGGCAGATTAAAACTGTGTGCCCGACCGAGACTCGAACTCGGGACCTTTGCCTTTCGCGGGCAAGCGCTCTACCAACTGAGCTACCGAAGCACGACTCACGCCCGGTACTCACAGCTTTACTTCTGCCAGTACCTCGTCTCCTACCTTCCAAACTTTACAGAAGCTCTCCTGCGAACCTTGCAGAACTAGCACTCCTGAAAGAAAGGATATTGCGGAGACATGGCTTAGCCACAGCCTGGGGGATGTTTCCAGAATGAGATTTTCACTCTGCAGCGGAGTGTGCGCTGATATTAAACTGGCAGAAGTAAAGCTGTGAGTAGCGGGCGTGAGTCGTGCTTCGGTAGCTCAGTTGGTAGAGCGCTTGCCCGCGAAAGGCAAAGGTCCCGAGTTCGAGTCTCGGTCGGGCACACAGTTTTAATCTGCCAGGAAGTTTCACAAATTTTGCTCTCTATGATTACTAGCACGTGCTGTATTGGTGACTGCTGATACACACAGCTGAGTGTGCCCTGTGTCCCTTTGTATCCTGTGTACTATTCAAAGCGAAATATTCATGAAAGTAACTTCAATAACTAATATTTGATTTTCTTAAACATATATTTCCAAATTCGTGCGCCTAATTGGGCTGACGACCGTTCAGTTTTCATTCGTATACGAAATTTACTATTTTAATTAAGCCCCAAAGTTTAAAGTCTGTTTAGTTTTTCTGTTAAATTCATTATATTGAAAATTACTGTCCAGTACCTTTATCCGTTAGACATACATGCATGGTCAAAATTATAAATCCACTCAGGGGGTAACATTAGTGTGTGTCACGACACGATAGTGTTATACATGGTCTAAGAAACGTTCCAGTTCATGAAGTTTCGTCGAGAAATGCGCTGGACATCTTCGGAGGTGTTCCATGCGAGGCTGAGTCTTGCTGACTGACGAGTTGGCGTCTGGAGTGAGTTAAATACTGTGTAAAATGGGCTTTGTCTCGTTTGCACGCGGTCGGCAGAGATAATCCTTGTCAGGAATAAAACTTAATTACCGATTGTGGCCTGTCAAGGATAAAAACTTCTGTATCGATTTTCCAGAGCCATTGTTCTAATATCAAAGTTTCGAGGATTCTTCTTTTCTGTTAAAACTATCCCCATGCTTATATATTTTGAAGGCTTGTCGGTGCACCCATGGATAGAAATTAGTGATTGTAGATAAAAATTTTGATTTCATAAAAATTCACTTCATGATTTACTGACTGTAGAGCATGCTCTGTCAAAGCCGGTGTTTCTGTTTTCCCTAGTCGCCAAAACTTTTTAAGTTCTTTCAGTCTTGTATTCATACTTCGCTTGCGAGTTCCAGTGTAGACCTTTCCACCAGTACAAGATGTCTTATGTATCCTAAATGCCGACAGAGAAGGGCGTTTATCCTTTATGGATCGGTGTGTTTGACAATTTTTCTTAGTCGGTCTAAAAGCAAGTCTGATGTCATATTTCTGTAAACTCTTCCTGACCTGACCAGTTATTTATTTATTTATTTATTTGATGTAGGCAAGAGAAACCATGTCCATTCATGACATCGCTTCAGTGTAGTCCTCTGGCGTACTGTTATTTGGTCACAGAACCCTCTTTACTTCTTTTCCCGAACAGCCATTTTTTATCGTAAGCTGCTTCAGATGTTTTAATTCGCCGAATATTCTACAGTCAACGGATCATGAAGTGAAGCTTTCGAAATAAAAATTTAACTACAATAATTATCTATGGATATATAGAGAAACCATCGAAATATACGGTATAAGGATTGGTATAATGTTAACGAACTAGAGGAATCTGTGAAACCTAATCAAATGTGGACAGACTCTGCAATATATCTATGGATATATAGAGAAACCATCGAAATATACGGTATAAGGACTGGTATAATTTTAACGAACTAGAGGAATCTGTGAAACCTAATCAAATGTGGACAGACTCTGCAAATTCGATAGATAAGTTTGTATCCTTGACAGGCGACAAGGATTATCTCTGTTCATCACGTATAAACTACACCACATCCATTTCAGACAACATAGAAGTCGTTCTCCGACTTCCGTCTTGTTATTCGGTAAGACCCTTCCGTCGCCAGGAGCATCTCTGAAGACATCTAGCGTAGTTCTGGACGAAACACCAGGGACCGAAAGGTTATTGGACCACGGCCATACAACCAGGCAGCCACACCAGCAACTATGACATCCGCTCTTGAAGGAGTGCATTGTACGAATTTGAGTTTTGTAGCACGCACTTTCATGGTGTTGCAAATTTACTGATAAGCACTCAGCGATAGCAGGGTTCTGTGCCTCAGTCTGTGGAGACGGAAACCTTATAACATCGCTTTGTTGCCAACTGTCTGTCTGTCCAATTGTTAAGAACCCTTTTCCTCAGGAAAAGACATATCAATTTCATATTTATGCCGCATTATTCCCTTGGAGGTGTAAAAATTTTAAGATGTGGTAATTTATGTTACATCTTTCAATACTCGAAAACTCACTCATCAAAACCTATGTGGTACTTCCCGTTGTCCTAGATCATGAAATTTGGCGAGAAGCAAGATTTCACAGTACAACTAAAGAAAATATCCCAAAATTGTTCATTTGTAATTACATCACATGAAAAAAAATTTTTTTTGTCAGTTTGCCTGTCTGTCCATCGTTTTAGATCTCTTTTACTCTGGAACAGGTTGGCGTATCAAGTAGAAATTTGTGTCACATACTAAGGTCTATGGTCCCTTGATGGTGCAAAAAATTTAAGCTTTTGAGCTAACATCTCAAAGATGTTCGGGCTCACATGTGGTTCGTCTTCGTCGAAATGTCTTCACTCAAAGTCGTCGAGGGGTTAAACCGCACGTGTCGCCCTAAATGAAACACCTGTTACCCTTTGGTTAAATTATTTGCCTGATGGCAAGTTTGCGAAATAGGAAGTTAATATAACATATAATAACAGTAATAATAATATCGGGAACTCAATTAACGACCCATAAATGTTGTCAGTCACATAGTTGCGATTTGGTTAGAATAATGTTTATTCAGAACTCAAACTAATAGCGAAAGTGGTCGTATTCAGAGTTACTGTTACACTCGAGTGCATATCCATTTGATACAGTTCGATCATTCACAATTTCATCGCGAGACACAAGTCCGCTACTCCACACGAAAAGTTAAGAGTTCACACCAGACGCGCGGCTGCTCACCGGTCAATGACTAAATCCCGCGATACCATACGACGCGAAATTTTCTAAGTCGTTTCACTTTCTAGCTGCCTAAAGACCAACCGTCCGCTTTCGCTTTCCGAACTGTACCCTTTGGTGTCTCCAGCCGAGAAAGCTTGACCACTTTCGCGTTCTAAATAAAGTAACAATAATATTCATTACATAATAAACGTTAAATTCTTTTACACAAAACCAATACAGTTTGCTTCTTATCTTTGAATGTCACAGCCAGTAACCATGCACCAATGTGCTGTCTGATAAATGAATAAGGAACAAAAGTAACTATTATGCACTAAACCTTACAACAAATATTTTACTAGCAATGACTCAATAAGGTGTCATGCTGTCATCTTTCAATGTGTTTTGTGCGGAGGAAACGCCAGTCTCGGTTGGTCACAGCCAGTGTGCTCCCTGCCGCCGTTGGAAAAGCAGCTGCCAGCAGCAAGTCGTATACTCCCAGCTTACTTATTTGTTACATAGTTTAATTCTTAATTTCTTTGCGTGTTTTTGGGTACTTGCATTGTTTCATTCATAAATTACGGGCGTATTATAGTATTTGAGAGTTGTAGCATCGCGCTTTAGTACCCGAATAGTGTAAATTCGCGTAGTGTGGCCTGAACTCCCAGTTGGTGCACATCGACAGCGCAGAAAGACACGTATATAGCTTATTTTCTGTGTTTACTTCGTAGATTCTTTCTTAAATTGCGTGTGAGTTTCGTATAGGAGGTGTAATTTCGAGTTTTAGTTACTGTAATCGTAAATTCAGGCAGATTGTAGTGCAGTCGTTAGGCATTTGTACAGGTTAGTTCATATATTCTTTGTGTATTTCCCTTGCATTATCTAGGCACGGACTCGTGTTTCAGTAACTGTTGTTCAACATTGATTAGAATGGACAGGGGCTGTGATCGCTGTGTTCGGATGAGGGCTGAGCTGGAATCCCTTCGCTCACAGCTGCAGGCAGCGCTGACTTCGGTCGCGCAGCTTGAGGCTGTTGCCAATGGGCACCACTGTGGGGAGCCGGACTTGGGTATCACGGGGATGTCAACCTCGTCCTGTCTGTCCCCAGATCGGTCTGCCGCTGTGGTTGTCCCGGTTGCTGCCCGCAGTGGGGCTGAACCCTCACCTGTGGTTGATTGGGAGGTCGTTCCAGGGCGTGTCAGGCAGCGAAAGACGTCCCGGGAGGCTGATCAGAAAGCCTCCCTGGTGCGTCTGACAAACAGGTTTCAGGTACAGCCTGTGGCTGGCCCAGATGCAGCTGCCTGCCCTGTTTCAGAGAATGATTCTCAGCCTTCAAGGTCTGGGAAATCACAGTGGGTGGGCTTATTGGTAGTTGGGAGCTCCAATGTTAGACACGTAATGGGGCCCCTTAGGGATATGGCGGCTAAGGAGGGGAAGAAATCCAGTGTGAACTCTGTGTGCATCCCGGGTGGATTCATTCCTGATGTGGAAAGGGTCCTTCCGGATGCCATGAAGAGCACAGGGTGCAGCCAGCTGCAGGTGGTGGCACATGTCGGCACTAATGACGTGTGTCGCTTTGGATCTGAGGAAATTCTCTCTGGATTCCAGCGGCTCTCTGATTTGGTGAAGGCTGCCGGTCTTGCTTACGAGGTGAAGGCAGAGCTCACCATTTGCAGCATCGTTTACAGAACCGATTGCGGACATTTGGTGCAGAGCCGGGTGGAGGGTCTGAATCAGAGGCTCAGACGGTTTTGCGACCGTGTTGGCTGCAGATTCCTAGACTTGTGCCATAGGGTGGTGGGGTTTCGGGTTCCGCTGAATAGGTCAGGAGTTCACTACACTCAGCTGGCGGCTACACGGGTAGCGGAGGCTGTGTGGCGTGGACTGGGCGGTTTTTTAGGTTAGAAGGCCTCGGGAAAGTACGGGGTGGGCTGCAATCTCAAAGGGTGCATGGCAAATACAGGACGTGCTTGGATCAAGGAACAGTCGGAATTGTAGTTGTAAATTTTTGTAGTTGTGCTAGGAAATTCCCTGAGCTTCAAGCGCTAATAGAAAGCACAGAAGCTGAAATCGTTATAGGTACAGAAAGCTGGCTAAAGCCTGAAATAAGTTCTGCAGAAATTTTTACGAAGTCTCAGACGGTATTCAGGAAAGATAGATTAGGCAGAATTGGTGGTGGAGTGTTTGTGTCTGTCAGTAGTGGTTTATCTTGTAGTGAAGTCGAAGTAGATACTCCGTGCGAATTGGTATGGGTGGAGGTTATACTTAACACCCGAACTAAGTTAATAATTGGCTCCTTCTACCGACCCCCATACTCCGATGATATAGCTGCTGAACAGTTCAGAGAAAATTTGAGTCTCGTAACACATAAATACCCCACTCATACGGTTATAGTTGGTGGGGACTTCAACCTTCCCTCGATATGTTGGCAAAAATACTTGTTCAAAACCGGTGGTAGGCAGAAAACATCTTCCGATATTGTCCTAAATGCTTTCTCCGAAAATTATTTCGAGCAGTTAGTCCACGAACCCACGCGAATTGTAAATGGTTGCGAAAATACACTTGACCTCTTAGCCACAAACAATCCAGAGCTAATAGAGAGCATCATGACTGATACAGGGATTAGTGATCACAAGGTCGTTGTAGCTAGGCTCAATACCGTTTCTTCCAAATCCACCAGAAACAAACGCAAAATAATTTTATTTAAAAAAGGGGATAAAGTGTCACTAGAAGCCTTCCTAAGAGACAATCTCCATTCCTTCCGAACTGACTATGCAAATGTAGACGAGATGTGGCTCAAATTCAAAGATATTGTAGCAACAGCAATTGAGAGATTCATACCTCATAAATTGGTAAGAGATGGAACTGATCCCCCATGGGGATCCCCCATGATCCGAGCGCTGTTGCAGAGGCAACGGAAAAAGCATGCGAAGTTCAGAAGAACGCGAAATCCCGAAGATTGGCTAAAATTTACAGACACGCGAAATTTGGCACGGATTTCAATGCGAGATGCCTTTAATAGGTTCCACAACGAAACATTGTCTCGAAATTTGGTACAAAATCCGAAGAAATTCTGGTCGTATGTAAAGTACACGAGCGGCAAGACGCAGCAATACCTTTGCTGCGCAGTGCCGATGGTACTGTAACCAACGACTGTGCCGCTAAAGCAGAGTTGTTGAACGCATTTTTCCGAAATTCCTTCACCAGGGAAGACGAATGGAATATTCCAGAATTTGAAACACGAACAGCTGCTAGCATGAGTTTCTTAGAAGTAGATACCTTAGGGGTTGCGAAGCAACTCAAATCGCTTGATACGGGCAAGTCTTCAGGTTTTGATTGTATACCGATTAGGTTCCTTTAAGATTATGCTGATACAATAGCTCCCTACTTAGAAATCATATACAACCGCTCGCTCACCGATAGATCTGTACCTACAGATTGGAAAATTGCGCAGGTCGCACCAGTGTTTAAGCAGGGTAGTAGGAGTAATCCATCGAACTACAGACCTATATCATTGACGTCGGTTTGCAGTAGGGTTTTGGAGCATATACTGTATTCAAACATTATGAATCACCTCGAAGGGAACGATCTATTGATACGCACTCAGCATGGTTTCAGAAAACATCGTTCTTGTGCAACGCAGCTAGCTCTTTATTCGCACGAAGTAATGGCCGCTATCGACAGGGGATCTCAAGTTGATTCCGTATTTCTAGATTTCCGGAAAGCTTTTGACACCGTTCCTCACAAGCGACTTCTAATCAAGCTGCGGGCCTATGGGGTATCGTCTCAGTTGTGCGGCTGGATTCGTTATTTCCTGTTAGGAAGGTCGCAGTTCGTAGTAATAGACGGTAAATCATCGAGTAAAACTGAAGTGATATCAGGTGTTCCCCAGGGAAGCGTCCTGGGACCTCTGCTGTTCCTGATCTATATAAAGGACCTGGGTGACAATCTGAGCAGTTCTCTTAGGTTGTTCGCAGATGATGCTGTAATTTACCGTCTAGTAAGGTCATCCGAAGACCATATCAGTTGCAAAGCGATTTAGAAAGGATTGCTGTATGGTGTGGCAGGTGGCAGTTGACGCTAAATAACGAAAAGTGTGAGGTGATCCACATGAGTTCCAAAAGAAATCCGTTGGAATTCGATTACTCGATAAATAGTACAATTCTAAAGGCTGTCAATTCAACTAAGTACCTGGGTATTAAAATTACGAACAACTTCAGTTGGAAAGACCACATAGATAATATTGTGGGGAAGACGAGCCAAAGGTTGCGTTTCATTGGCAGGACACTTAGAAGATGCAACAAGTCCACTAAAGAGACACCTTACACTACACTCGTTCGTCCTCTGTTAGAATACTGCTGCGCGGTGTGGGATCCTTACCAGGTGGGATTGACGGAGGACATCGAAAGGGTGGAAAAAAGGGCAGCTCGTTTTGTATTATCACGTAATAGGGGAGAGAGTGTGGCAGATATGATACGCGAGTTGGGATGGAAGTCATTAAAGCAAAGACGTTTTTCGTCGCGGCGAGATCTATTTACGAAATTTCAGTCACCAACTTTCTCTTCCGAATACGTAGATATTTTGTTGAGCCCAACCTACATAGGTAGGAATGATCATCAAAATAAAATAAGAGAAATCAGAGCTCGAACAGAAAGGTTTAGGTGTTCGTTTTTCCCGCGCGCTGTTCGGGAGTGGAATGGTAGAGAGACAGTATGATTGTGGTTCGATGAACCCTCTGCCAAGCACTTAAATGTGCATTGCAGACTAATGATGTAGATATAGATGTAGATGTAGATATGATGGTCTGATGCTTAACTGAAAATACTGATAATTATATTTACTATATATTTTAACAACTAAAGCTACAGAGTTTTTATTTACAACATTTGTCACTTTAATGATGCGCTTCTATATGAAATGTCGATCGTCAAGGTCGACCAAAGTGCTCATATTTTAGCATTCAGGTCTTTGTTACAAAACCTGTGAATTACACTTTAACAATATATCCTAAACTATTATAGATATGATCAATATTCACGTTTTATTGGGATCACCATGAAAATTTATGGAGGATGGCAGATTAAAATTACTGAGGCTTGATTCCCTGCACTACTACAGAATTAAATAAATTTCATAAATGTTTCCCTTTATGGCCGATCTTAGGTGCGCCATATTTAACACTGCTACATCTCCTTGGCCACAAAAGCCTTCTACTGGGTTTCTTTATGACGTAGGCTCTCGTCTGTCTCACTCGCACACTACAGCACTTAGACTTCAATAGACATTAGACGCCCATGAGTTTTCCAAACTTGTGAATCTGTGCACTTTGTGGCATCCGGTCCTGGACGACAGGGTTCATTTCACAATTCCTGAAGGCTGACTGTTTCGGCCACATACTTAAAAGAGAGCGAAATGCTGGTTAACTCACGAGCTTCTAAGCCAATGCAGCCAAAAGTTTCGGTCATTTATGTAGGCTATTTCCCATTGACCTACGATCAAGAAATTCGGCAAGACAACTTTTCAGAGTACAACTAAAATGAAAAATCTGAAACTTTTTTTGGCATTATTAATATTAGGAATAATATTATATTATGTGGATGCGGACTTTTACTGAATACTTCAACCTGTTAAAACTCAAATCTTCTATTTGTAGTCATTATTCCTGATCCTACTCAGTAAGTAGCAAGTAGGGACATTTTCTTGTAGTGAGCACAATGAGTAATGTGGACTTCAGAATGGAAATTATAGTATGTTCTCCATCGCTGTCTGGCTGACGGCAAAAATAGTTTTGAGCCTCTTGTAAACGGCGAAGGTAGGTGTACAGCATGCAGAGGCAATTTAAGTGTGTTTTTATTCACGACAAAACAAAAAGGAAAGACCATTTAATTTATTTATCTATCACCCCACAAAATGGTTGAAATGTCTCTGAGCACTATGGGACTTAACTTCTGAGGTCATCAGTCCCCTAGAACTTAGAACTACTTAAACATAACTAACCTAAGGACATCACACACATCCATGCGCGAGGCGACCGTACCTGTCGCTCAGTTCTAGCCTGTAGCGCCTAGAATCGCACGCCCCCCCTGGCCGGCCCACCACCCCACACATTCATACTTTGGACTTAAGTATCCTGTACGTTCCCTAATTCTTCTAAATGTTTATGACGATACAGAACCATCTGTTTTTCATGCTCTCTGTTTCCTTCAATAGCTTTCAGAACATTATCAGGTAAATGCTCCATTTTTTTGTTACTTGTTCAATTGTAGCAGTAACAGGCTGATTTTTTTCTAAAGCTTGACTCCTTCCTTCAGTTCAACTTTTTTCCATTTTGTTAAGCCTTTTTCACAACTTCTGAATCATATTTCACTACAATTTAATAATGACAAAAAACATTAATGAAAAGTTTTTAACATTTAAGGTGTTGCAAAAAAAATTTTTAATTCGGTGTCTGCACTAACGTTCATTAGGTTTGCTAGTCATATCAAAAAATTAAACTGTTCATCATTCCAACATTCGTTACAATATTCCTTAAAGTTATCAAAACTTAATTCACTGCCAACAAATTCTTGGTAAATATGATTTAAATTTGTATCATTTGGTCAATGTTGCTTGTCTGCGAGCACTGACAGCACTACGCAAACGCCGAAGCCGCCGGCCGCAGCGTTGTCTGTGGTGAGAGGTGATGCCTGAAATTTGGTATTCTCGGCACACTCTTCGTCACGGCATAAAGTCAAGCGTTGGCATGCAAATCGGAAACGAAAGGTGTGTGGTTGTTTGTCAATCGACCCGAATATGCAGGCTTCCTAGGCACAACAAGATTGATGACGAGGCTGGACGAAAGACTCTTGACCGTGTGGATCTAAGAATACTGAATTTCCTAACGATTTCTGGAATGGAGTGTCCCATGCGTCTAGCTCCAACTACCATTCCGCGTTCGAAGTCTGTTGATTCCCGGCGAGCGGCCATAATCACATCTGCAAACATGAATCACATGAGTACCAATGACAGCTCCACCAGCGCACTGTCCTTTTGTACCTTGTCTACCTGACACAACCACCATCTCCATACGTTCACAACGCAATCCCCTAACATTTCTCACCTCAGTGTATAGCATGTTCTTAATTTATTTTATGACCGTTTTTCTTTATCTACGGGACTTTAGTATTACGAAATGCAGACGAAACACTTCATGCGCCAGTGGCCTGCGACAACACAGCGGACCGACCGGTTTACGGCTGACCAGTAGTGTTGGCGAATCGACCAAGGAGGCCGACGTAGAACGGCCGCACGATACTGTACGAGGTGCAGTCAAGTTCTAAGGCCTCCGATTTTTTTTCTAGTTAACTACTCACTCGAAATCGATGAAACTGGCGTTACTTCTCGACGTAATCGCCCTGCAGACGTAAAATTTTTCACAACGCTGACGCCATGATTTCATGGCAGCGGCGAAGGCTTCTTTAGGAGTCTGTTTTGACCACTGGAAAATCGCTGAGGCAATAGCAGCACGGCTGGTGAATGTGCGGCCACGGAGAGTGTCTTTCATTGTTGGAAAAAGCCAAAAGTCACTAGGAGCCAGGTCAGGTGAGTAGGGAGCAAGAGGAATCACTTCAAAGTTGTTATCACGATGAAACTGTCGCGTAACGTTAGCTCGATGTGCGGGTGCGTTGTCTTGGTGAAACAGCACACGCGCAGCCATTCCCGGGCGTTTTTGTTCCAGTGCAGGAAGGAATTTGTTCTTCAAAACATTTTCGTAGGATGCACCTGTTACCGTAGTGCCCTTTGGAACGCAATGGGTAAGGATTACGCCCTCGCTGTCCCAGAACATGGACACCATCATTTTTTCAGCACTGGCGGTTACCCGAAATTTTTTTGGTGGCGGTGAATCTGTATGCTTTCATTGAGCTGACTGGCGCTTTGTTTCTGGATTGAAAAATGGCATCCACGTCTCATCCATTGTCACAACCGACGAAAAGAAAGTCCCATTCGTGCTGGTCGTTGTGCGTCAACATTGCTTGGCAACATGCCACACGGGCAGCCATGTGGTCGTCCGTCAGCATTTGTGGAACCCACCTGGATGACACTTTTCGCATTTTCAGGTCGTCATGCAGGATTGTGTGCACAGAACCCACAGAAATGCCAACTCTGGAGGCGATCTGTTCAACAGACATTCAGCGATCCCCCAAAACAATTCTCTCCACTGTCTCGATTATGTCGTCAGACCGGCTTGTGCGAGCCCGAGGTTGTTTTGGTTTGTTGTCACACGATGTTCTGCCTTCATTAAACTGTCGCACCCACGAACGCACTTTCGACACATCCATAACTCCATCACCATATGTTTCCTTCAACTGTCGATGAATTTTAATTGGTTTCACACCATGCAAATTCAGAAAACGAATGATTGCACACTGTTCAAGTAAGGAAAACGTCGCCATTTTAAGTATTTAAAACAGTTCTCATTCTCGCTGCTGGTGGTAAAATTCCATCTGCCGTACGGTGCTGCCATCTCTGGGACGTATTGACAATGAACGCGGCCTCATTTTAAAACAATGCGCATGTTTTTATCCCTTTCCAGTCTGGAGAAAAAAAAATCGGAGGCCTTAGAACTTGAATGCACCTCGTACAGCTGTGGGCGAGAGGCCGCACGTTTAGTTGCGCGCAGTATATGTAACACTTAACGACCCACATCTCTGCGAGCAATGTAGAGTGGCGTGAGTAGATGGGAAGCGTTTTCTTTGTATTTGACTGTAAATTATAGAAAGTTTTTTATGAACAAAGATTACACTTGTTAAGTAGTGGAACTGTGTTACGCGTGACGTTGTAGGTGCCATTTTATTATATCGCTCGTTAGCAATTTTACGGCTTTTACTACTCTGTGTGTCGTTCATAATAATAAAAACCATTGACATTCATATCGAGAAACTTAAAACTTAACTGTTTATTTAGTAGCGTTGAGAGCCTTAGTCCACTCACTAGACAGTTTGTTAAAGCTGTACCTCAACAAACGCGTAACAAACATGAATGCTTCTTCTGCATAGTGACAAGGACATCTTTAGAAGACATCAAGTGTGTGGACCATTTCAGAATCCCTGTGGTCTGCTTTGGTGCGGCAGAGTGTAACTAGACCCCGCACATGTACTGCATTCACAGTACAAATGTCGACGAGCACGTGCAGTTGGTGGTAACACAGTGGAGGGAATACAGAGGATGCCATCTGCATTGGACATTGACTCTTGTCTCAAATCAGTTGCATAGCTATATATTTTACACCTGTGTTTCCTGTTGTACTGATTTGTTGTTACAGTATACTGTTGATACAGACTGCTCATTTTAACTGAAGACACTGAAATATCTCGAAAACTACACATGGGATCAAAAGAGCTATAATTCCAATTTGTTTGTCTCTGAGGTGGACATCCAGCGATACCGCACACGACCCGCCACCCAACCCCATGCATGGGTGGTGGGGGCAAATTCGAAATCATCAATGGGAAGCCCCGTTTTTTATGTCAGATTCTGGTCTACGGGAAAAAAATTTCTTAATGTCGCCACGGATTGCGCTGTAATCTGAGCAATAGAAATGACAACACAATTGTAATTTACGACATGCTACTCAATGGTCCTTGAATATCGAATGGCCCGTGGCACACCACCTCCATTCTGAGAGGGTAGGACAAGCCCGTCTTTTGTAACTTCTAATTGGAAACCCCATTCGCAACGTTCTATCGCTCCGACATATGGAAGAGGAGAGTAATCGACGTGCCACAGTGGCCATGCTCGAGGCGAAAACTACTCTACTTTCCCAATTAGAGTAAATGCTGAAACGTAGTAACACCAACTTCTACACACTTATTGATCCACTTTTCAAACGGAAGCATATCTGCGGGAAGGTCAACAGAATTGTTTCTGATGCGGTCAATCATGATTTCACGGCCTGTTGGCACTTGTGGGTACACCTTATCTTTTAAATATCCCCACGGAAAGAAATCTGGCGACGTCAAACCCGACTACCTAGCTGGCCAATTAATAGGGCCATCTCTTCCGATCCACCGACCACTGTAAACACGGTCTAATAACCTACCGTGCTTCAGTTCCGAAATGTGCTAGGCAATCGTCATGCTGGAATCACAACGTTGTTGAACGTCCAGGGAAACATCCTGCAGTACTGCCGGTAGTTTCTGTTCCAAAAACATTCGATATTGGCATACATTCAACGTGTTGTCGATAAAATACGGACCAATGTGTTTGTTCCCCATGATGCCACACTATACGTTAACTGAACAAGGACCTTCATGGTCAGTTTGCCGTAGCCAGTAATGCATGTTATGCTGGTTAAAGCTGCCACGGTTTATGACTGTAGACTCTTTGGAAAATTTTACCTCGGCATAGAACGTGGGGGTCGTTTGCATCTGCTGACTTGCCCATCCACAAAACACTATCCGGTTATGGAAATCGGCGCCAAGAAATTCTTAAAGTTGTTCAAAAATGGTTCAAATGGCTCTGAGCACTATGGGACTTAACACCTGAAGCAATCAGTCCCCTAGAACTTAGAACTAGTTAAACCTAACTAACTTAAGGACATCACACACATCCATGCCCGAAGCAGGATTCGAACCTGCGACCGTAGCGGTTGCGCGGTTCCAGACTGAAGCGCCTAGAACCGCTCGGCCACAACGGCCGGCTTGAAGTTGTGACACACGGTATGGATGATACTTATGACGGTGCATTATTGTACGGACATACCGGAATCGCAGTGTAATTGTCGGGAACTTATCCAGGGGCTGTGGTGCACTGCGATAGACGGCTGTTTCATTATCTTCTCCTTTAACACGTTTGCTTCGTGTCCTTTTGCCTGTCTCTACGCTGCCGTCAGTCCATCAGACAAAAAGGCATTCAAAACCTCCCAAAAGAAAGAGCGACAACGACCTTTCTCTGAAAAACGCTCAGCATACAAAACAGCAGCAGCCGCAATATTTCTCCTACATTCTCCGTAAATCAGGATCATTTGAGTTTTTTCTTCGGTGGTTGCAACATTCATCGAGCACTTGCGCGTCTGTTCTCCAGATGACAGGTACGTTTGTAGACAATAAAAACTGTGCAAGTACTGTAATGTTTAGAGTCGCTATCTGTTGTAACGTCAGTGTGTACTGACTGTTATGATACGTCGTCGTTCGCTACACGGCCACAATGGTGCGTCGAGTAGTCACCTGTTCGACGTGTCGGAGGAATGCAACGTTGCGATACGGGTTTCCAAGTAGAAGTTATGAAATACTGGACTGTCCTACCCTCGCAACTTGGAGGTGAGGACCCATCTGCCATTGGATAGCCAACGGCCATTGAGTAGCATGTCGCGAGTTACGATTGTATACCCATTTTTAGGCGCTTCAGTCTGTAACCGCGCGACCGCTACGGTCGCAGGTTCGAATCCTGCCTCGGGCATGGATGTATGTGATGTCCTTAGGTTAGTTATGTTTAAGTAGTTCTAAGTTATAGGGGACTGATGACCTCAGATGTTAAGTCCCATAGTGCTCAGAGTCATTTGAACCAACCCATTTTTATTCCTATGATCGAAACGAAAAAAAATGCCTGACAAAAGGTATGTAGATTTCGCCGTAGAATCGTAATCCGCAATAAAAAAAACGTGGGTTGTAATTCAAGATTTCAGAGTTGCCCAACCACGCACAAGGTAGGGTGGCGGGCCGGGCCAATGTTGTATCGTTGGGTAGCTCCACAGAGGCAATTGGCAATTGGAATTATAACTTTTTTGGTCCGATATGTAGTTTTCAAGTTAATTGAATGTCTTGTATCTATGATGCAGCTTCGTTAGCCTATTGTAAATCAGAACAGAAAGAAATTCAGCGTTGAGAGGGGAGTCGTACAAAGACTTTTTATATTACCAAAACGAGTATTAGCAATGGTATAGGAACTTAACAGTGCTATAGGAACTTAAGACTTACTGAAACTGCGAAAGAGGCGAAGGAGTACACATTAAAGGAGCGTGTTTTGAACTGTCTTAGTTTTGTGATTGACAGTGTACTGCTTGTCTCTAGTACAAATAAGCTTAAAAAACAATTGTAGGAGCTTAAAAGAGCAATTTTGAATATGGGCCTTAAATCAATCATAATAATACAAAAAATTTTGCAAGTGCACGTAGGACTTGCGCCCTAAGGGTTCCGTACAAACTTAATTATATATGTATATTTAGTGCATGCATCCTGAGAATCGGGAATGTCAAAGGTTTTTTCCTGTTATCGATATCGATACTGGTAAGATATTGGTCCCGGGAATTTCAAGGCCATATCAAAATCTCTACAGCAGTTTGTCAGACTAGTCCGGACATAACAAAAAGACTCGAGCAGTGGGACATCAGTTTATATATGTAGAGAGAGAAGACGTCACAAACCTCGTTTTATGTTTGCTTGACGTCATGTTAGTCTATTATGATGAGTGCACTCTACGTTCAAACGCCAAAAAAATATTTTTGTGTGACATATTCACTATGCAACAAGTTCCAGATCTTTTACTTTACTTGTACTTTGAAAACTTGTCTTGCTGAATCTCATGTTTCTGGGTCAACGGGAAATAGCCTACAGGTTTCGGTGAGTGAGTTTGGGAGTATCAAAAAAAGTGACATAAATGACCGAATCGTTTGACTGCATTGGTATAGAAGTTTAAATTTTTTACACCGCCATGGTACCATAGACTTTAGAATGTGACATACATTTGAACTTGATACGCCAACCTGTACCAGAGAAAAAGAGGTCTCAAAAGACAGCCAGACAGACAAACGGATAAAAAGTGACAAAAATATTTTTTCATGTGACGTAATTTCAAATGAACAATTTTGGGATATTTTCTTTAGTTGTACTGCGAAATCTTGCTTCTCGCCAAATTTCATGATCTAGGACAACGGGAAGTACCACATAGGTTTTGATGAGTGAGTTTTCGAGTATTGAAAGATGTAACATAAATTACCACATCTTAAAATTTTTGCACCTCCAAGGGACTATAGACCTTAATATGCGGCATAAATATGAAATTGATACGTCTTTTCCTGAGGAAAAGGGTTCTTAACAATTGGACAGACAGACAGTCGGCAACAAAGCGATGTTATAAGGTTTCCGTCTCCACAGACTGAGGCACAGAACCCTGGTATCGCAGAGTGCTGATCAGTAAATTTGCAACACCATGAAAGTGCGTGCTACAAAACTCAAATTCGTACAATACACTCCTTCAAGAGCGGATGTCATAGTTGCTGGTGTGGCTGCCAGGTTGTATGACCGTGGTCCAACAACCTTTCGGTCCCTGGTGTTTCGTCCAGAACTACGCTAGATGTCTTCAGAGATGCTCCTGGCGACGGAAGGGTCTTACCGAATAACAAGACGGAAGTCGGAGAACGACTTCTATGTTGTCTGAAATGGATGTGGTGTAGTTTATACGTGATGAACAGAGATAATCCTTGTCGCCTGTCAAGAATACAAACTTATCTATCGAATTTGCAGAGTCTGTCCACATTTGATTAGGTTTCACAGATTCCTCTAGTTCGTTAAAATTATGCCAATCCTTATACCGCCGTATATTTCGATGGTTTCTCTATATGTCCGTAGATAATTATTGTAGTTAAATTTTTATTTCGAAAGCTTCACTTCATGATCCGTTGACTGTAGAGCATTCGGCGAATTAAAACATCTGAAGCAGCTTACGATGAAAAAATGGCTGTTCGGGTAAAGAAGTAAAGAGGGTTCTGTGACCAAATAACAGTACGCCAGAGGACAACACTGAAGCGATGTCATGGATGGACATGGTTTCTCTTCCCTACATCAAATAAATAAATAAATAACTGGTCAGGTTAGGAAGAGTTTACAGGAACATGACATCAGACTTGCTTTTAGACCGACTAAGAGAAATTGTCAAACACACCGATCCATAAAGGATGTAAGTAGGCTGTTTAGGTTCTTATATTGGTAACGCCACCGCCACATAGCGCTCTGTATGAAAATCACTGGCTGTGCTGTGTGCAGTCTGTGGCTGGGTGGCATTGTTGGAATTTGCTATCGTGGTGTTGGGCAGTTGGATGTGAGCCGCCAGCAGTGGTGGATTTGGGGAGAGAGATGGCGGAATTTTGAGAGCGGACGATCTGGAAGTGTGTCCATCAGAAAGAGCAATATATATATATATATATATATATATATATATATATATATATATATATATATATATAATGACTTTTGAACACTATTAAGGTAAATACATTGTTTGTTCTCTATCAAAATCTTTATTTTGCAAACTATGCCTGTCAGTAGTTAGTGCCTTCAGTAGTTTGAATCTTTTATTTAGCTGGCAGTAGTGGCGCTCGCTGTATTGCAGTAGCTTGAGTAACGAAGGTTTTTGTGAGGTAAGTGATTTGTGAAACGTATAGGTTAATTTAGTCAGGCCATTCTCTTTTAGGGATTATTGAAAGTCAGGTTGCGTTGCGCTAAAAAATATTGTGTGTCAGTTTAAGCACAGTCATGTATAATTTTTCTAAGGGGACGTTTCAAGGATAAACGCCCTTCTCTGTCAGCATGTAGGATACATAAGACATCTTGTACTGCTGGAAAGGTCTACATTGGAACTACCAAGCGAAGTATGAATACAACACTGAAATAACTTAAAATGCCGACTAGCGAAAGCTGAAAAATCAGCTGTGGCAGAGCATGCTCTGCAGTCAAGAAATCTTGAAGTGAATATTTATGAAAACAAATTTTATCTACAATGACTAACTATTATCCATGGATACACAGAAACACCATCGAAATCTGTAAGCATGGGAATACTTTTAACAGAAAAGAAGAATCCACAAAACTTCATTATACACTCCTGGAAATGGAAAAAAGAACACATTGACACCGGTGTTTCAGACCCACCATACTTGCTCCGGACACTGCGAGAGGGCTGTACAAGCAATGATCACACGCACGGCACAGCGGACACACGAGGAACCGCGGTGTTGGCCGTCGAATGGCGCTAGCTGCGCAGCATTTGTGCACCGCCGCCGTCAGTGTCAGCCAGTTTGCCGTGGCATACGGAGCTCCATCGCAGTCTTTAACACTGGTAGCATGCCGCGACAGCGTGGACGTGAACCGTATGTGCAGTTGACGGACTTTGAGCGAGGGCGTATAGTGGGCATGCGGGAGGCCGGGTGGACGTACCGCCGAATTGCTCAACACGTGGGGCGTGAGGTCTCCACAGTACATCGATGTTGTCGCCAGTGGTCGGCGCAAGGTGCACGTGCCCGTCGACCTTGAACCGGACCGCAGCGACGCACGGATGCACGCCAAGACCGTAGGATCCTACGCAGTGCCGTAGGGGACCGCACCGCCACTTCCCAGCAAATTAGGGACAGTGTTGCTCCTGGGGTATCGGCGAGGACCATTCGCAACCATCTCCATGAAGCTGGGCTACGGTCCCGCACACCGTTAGGCCGTCTTCCGCTCACGCCCCAACATCGTGCAGCCCGCCTCCAGTGGTGTCGCGACAGGCGTGAATGGAGGGACGAATGGAGACGTGTCGTCTTCAGCGATGAGAGTCGCTTCTGCCTTGGTGCCAATGATGGTCGTATGCGTGTTTGGCGCCGTGCAGGTGAGCGCCACAATCAGGACTGCATATGACCGAGGCACACAGGGCCAACACCCGGCATCATGGTGTGGGGAGCGATCTCCTACACTGGCCGTACACCACTGGTGATCGTCGAGGAGACACTGAATAGTGCACGGTACATCCAAACCGTCATCGAACCCATCGTTCTACCATTCCTAGACCGGCAAGGTAACTTGCTGTTCCAACAGGACAATGCACGTCCGCATGTATCCCGTGCCATCCAACGTGCTCTAGAAGGTGTAAGTCAACTACCCTGGCCAGCAAGATCTCCGGATCTGTCCCCCATTGAGCATGTTTGGGACTGGATGAAGCGTCGTCTCACGCGGTCTGCACGTCCAGCACGAACGCTGGTCCAACTGAGGCGCCAGGTGGAAATGGCATGGCAAGCCGTTCCACAGGACTACATCCAGCATCTCTACGATCGTCTCCATGGGAGAATAGCAGCCTGCATTGCTGCGAAAGGTGGGTATACACTGTACTAGTGCCGACATTGTGCATGCTCTGTTGCCTGTGTCTATGTGCCTGTGGTTCTGTCAGTGTGATCATGTGATGTATCTGACCCCAGGAATGTGTCAATAAAGTTTCCCCTTCCTGGGACAATGAATTTCAATTTCCAGGAGTGTATATGGACAGTGGCTCTGCAAAATCGATAGATTGACTGCCCACAGCCGATAATTAAGTTTTATTTCTGATCAGGATTACCTCTGCTGACCACGTGTAAACTAGACCACGCCCGTTTTACACAGTATTTAAGTCACTTTCCGACACCCAACTCGTCAGTCAGCAAGACTCACCGTCGCCAGGAATACCTCCGAAGGTGTCCAGCGCGTTTATGGACGAAAATTTAGGAACTGGAACGTTTCTTAGGACTATGGACGTACAACCCTTAAGACTCAACAACAACTAAAACTCGAATTGGTATGTAGTGTGCTACGGTTAGCATTCCGCCACAACCGCACAAAATAGTCAGGAGCAACGTCATCTACATCATATACGCATTTACTGAAATATTACAAAGGGCGTTTTGTATCCGGAAATCACGTTTGAATGTCGAAACTTGCTGGCAGGTCCCAAGTTCGAGTCTCGGTCCGGCACACAGTTTTAATCTGCCAGTACGTTTCATCTCAGCGCACACTCCACTGCAGAGCGAAAATTTCATTTTACATTTGAATGTTGTTTCTTTGTGAGAAACACTTGTTATCCTACGGAAGTCGACAAAGTCATTGTTGTGGGCTTTTGAGGTGCGGTTCATCGTTCTGCGATACTGATACTCACATAGGTCGGAATTCCACGTTGTCATACGGATATGCAATCGATGACTTAAGGAGGGCCATACACAACATCGTATGGGATCTCAACAGCCGAACACGACTAGCGCCCAAGAAGACAGACATGTTCTGGACTCGGCTGTGCAGGTTCGTACGGCCACAACGCGCCAGGATAGGGGCTTTTAGCCAGCATAGGTATCCACAAGGACAGTGCATCGATGTCCGGAGCACCAACGACAGTGAACATGGCGACCCTTCTTGGACTTCATTTGACTCGTCACCAGAGAGAAGTCCACCGACATTTACACGTCCAACAACACTCGGCACGTCAATAATTCCACACCGATTCTTCAGATGACTCCCCGTTCTGCATACAGCATCACGATGGACGTATCCATATGTAGAGGCTCCAAGTGAAACGAAAGTAGCAAGATTTTATTGGTTACTGTAATACGAGCTTACGGTATGTTGTGCTACTGGGTGTACAACACCGTCTTTGAACAAAATAACGGAAGACCAGCTACTGCCTCTGCTATCCTCACCTCCATCGATATAGAGGATGTACAACTGTCGCCTAATTCATACCTTCTAAGGATTCTCAGTTACTGAGAAACATGTCATAATGTGTTGCCGAGAGAAAGGCATGCAGCCACTCACCAGCCAGTGTGGTTGATGAACCAGACATCACGCAGCACGGATTGAAATATCCTTATCTGTCTTCCTAGCCCAGTTCGACTCGCTTCCCAGCCGGCTTAGAGCCAATGTTGCTGTCAGAAGTGGTTGCTCAGTGTGCTAAATTTCGCGCTTTGTGTACTCCAAAATTTACCACAAATTTGATAATGTATCCCTCCTACTGCACTGTTAATTGCTGTCTATCCTCGTGTTGCGCTTTAAGACCGGCAGTGTACAATGAGGTGACAAAAGCCATGGGATGCCGATATGGACATATGCAGATGGCGGTAGTATCGCGTACACAACCTATAAAAGGGCAGTGTATTGGCTGTGCTGTCATTTCCAAAATGATTATGGCTAGTCGGCCGCTGTGGCCGAGCGTTTCTAGGCGGTTCAGTCCGGAACAGCTCTGCTGCTACGGTCGCAGGTTCGAATCCTGTCTGGGGCACGGCTGTGTGCGATCTCCTTAGGTTAGTTAGGTTTAAGTAGTTCTAAGTCTTGGGGACTGATGACCTCAGCTGTTAAGTCCCATAGTGTTTAGAGCCGTTTGAACCATTTGATTATGGCCACATGACGTGAATTAACAGATTTCGAATGCCGAGCTAGACTAATGGGACATTTCGTTTCAGAAGTCGTTAGGAAATTCAGTATGCCGGGATCAACAGTGTCAAGAGTTTGGCGAGAACGCCTCTCACCGCAGATTACGTAGTGGCTGATGGCCATCACTTAATGACCAAGATCAGCGGCGTTTGCTTAGAGTCAGTGCTAACACACAAGCAATACGTCGTGAAATAATCACAGAAATCAATATCGGAGTACCACAGTGTGGCGAAATTTGGTGTTATTAATGGGCTACGGCAGTAGGCGATCGACGCGAGTGCCTGTACTAATAGCACGATATCGCCTGCAGCGCTCGTTCTGGACTCGTTTCGATGGCAGTTAGACCCTTAACGACTGGAAAACCATGGCCTGATCAGACGTGAAGATTTCACTTGGGAAGAGCTGGTGGCCGGCCGAAGTGGCCGTGCGGTTCTGGCCGCTACAGTCTGGAGCCGAGCGACCGCTATGGTCGCAGGTTCGAATCCTGCCTCGAGCATGGATGTGTGTGATGTCCTTAGGTTAGTTAGGTTTAATAAGTCTAAGTTCTAGGCGACTAATGACCTCAGAAGTTAAGTCGCATAGTGCTCAGAGCCATTTGAACCATTTGAAGAGCTGGTGGTAGGGTTCGAGTCTGGGGTAAACTCCTCGTAGCCATGGAACCAAGAAGTCAGCAAGGCACTGTGCAAGCTGGAGGTGGCTCCATGATGGTGTTGGCTGGTTTACTTGGAACGGACTGTGTCGAACCGATCATTGACTGGAAATGGTTGTGTTCGGCTACTTGGAGACCATTTGCAGCTATTCATGGACTTCATGTTCCCAAATAGCGGTGGAATTTTTACGGATGACAATTCGCTATGTCACCAGGCACAGTTGTTCACTATCGGTTTGAAGAACATTCTGGACAACGTGAGCCAAATGATTTGGCCATCTGGATCGCACGAAATGAATCCCATCGAACATTTATGGGACATAATCGAGAGGTCAGTTTGTACACAAAACCCTTCACTGGCAACAATTTCGCAATTTTGCACAGATATAGAATCAGCATGGCTCAATATTTCTGCAGGGGACTTCCAACAACTTGTTGAGTCCATGCCACAACGAGTTGCTGCATTACGCCGGGCAAAACAAGTTCCAACATGGTATTAGGAGGTATCCCATGACATTTTTCTCCACAATATATAATGAACAAATTGAACATAAAGCAGTACAAATTAATAAGAAAGTCATAGAACCAGACGATACATTTTTGTATATAGGAGAGTTGGAGATAAAGACCAGACAGACCGAAAAATCAGTAAACGGATCAGTAGAAATGGCCTTTAGTGCCGTGTATAAATGGAACAGGATTTTCAAAATCGTGCTACCTATGTGTCTGGAACGGATAGTGTTTCAGTCAGTGTGCAATACAATTTTTGACTTGGCGTGAGGCCTGAACTCTTACCGCAAAAACAATTCAACAGCTAATGTATCTTCAGCGAACAGTGGAGATATTAATGACGTGAACTGCTCCACCTGCCCCTACATCTCCCTCTATACTCTACAAATCAATGTGAAGTCCATGACAGAGGGTCCTTGCAATTCTACTAGTCAGTACGGCTTCATCCGATTCCAATCACGTACGAAGTGCTGGAAAAATGGCTGCGAGCGCTGTAAGTAATCTAATCATGTCGTCACCGTTGAGGGACGTATAGGTTTCAGTGTATTCGTAGAGTCACGCTCTTTCAAAGTCAAGAAATTGTTCAAATGCCTCTGAACACTATGGGACTTAACTTCTGAGGTCATCAGTCCCCTAGAACCTAGAACTACTTAAACCTAACCAACCTAAGGACATCACACACATCCATGCATGAGGCAGGATTCGAACCTGCGACCGTAGCGGTCGCGCGGTTCCAGACTGTAGCGCCTAGAACCGCTCGGCCACCCCGGCATCAAAGTCAAGAAATCTTGTATTTACCCGTCTGCCTTCATCAACTGCTTTCAAAATCTCATTCAAGAAAATTGTGAGTTAGGTTTCAGATAATCGATGTCATCGGACTCCATGCTGGCTGGTACATAGCAGGTCATTCAACTACTGGGGACCGTATCTTGTTTAAGGGATTCACAGCATATTGTACTTAAAAATTCGTTACAGAATCTGATAAGGCTTCCATAGGACCCTGGGGTTTTGTCTCATTTTAACTTATGAGCCCACAGACACTAATATCCATATCACTAATCGTCGTATAATGCAGGAGATTATTCTCAGTAAGTAATCTTTAAGGGTTTAAATGGACCTGCTAGGTATGTGATCGATATGTTGTGCACGACCCTTATCAATCGATATAAATGGAATTAAATTTTATTGGACATTTTTCATACTCCATAAACACTCTTCTAGTACCTCCCGCCGCTGAAGTCGAGCACACGCAGAACAAATGGACGTGGTCAGCCCATAGAGGGCTCCGCGTCCACGGCGGCTATTCCGCGCAGCGGCTCTCGTGCAGCGAGGGTGCCACCGCTACGCCACGCGCAGACAGCGGCCAATAGCCGCTACCTCCGGTTTCGTATATAGGGACCCGCTCTGCCCTACTCCAGGTGCCCCCATCTCCCTCCTCACTCCTCGCCGTGACTCAGTCCTTATCTTCTCCTCCAGCCCTACTCTTCACATCGATATCCTTTCTCGCATCCCCGTCACCCACTTTGGCCCTAATGCCTCCCTCACCCCTGCCCTTTCCCAGCCTCCCTCCCGCCAACCCCAACCCCATCGTCGCCCGCCGACCCTCACCGCCGTGATCACTCAGCCTAGTTTAATGATCACGGAGGAAGTGTTGGCGGAGCTCAAGGCGCATCCCTCTCTGGAGGTGCGTGCAGTTCGCCGCATTCACAACTCCTCCGGCCCCACCCGCCTTATGAGGGTTTTTTCCGAACACGCCCCCTCCATAGACCGTCTCCTGAAGGAGGGTGCCCTCTTCTTTAACCACCATTACAAAGTTGATCCCTCCCATTCCCCTCCTCAATCCCTCCGCTGCCAGAGGTGTTTGCAGTACAACGCACACCCAACATCTGAGTGCCGCAAGGCCCCCACCTGCCCGCACTGTGAGCAAGCACACTTCCTACAGCAGTGCCCCAACCTCCAGTCCCCTCCCTCCTGTAACACCTGTAACCTTCCTTATCCTACGTACTCCCAAAAATGTAAGGCCCAACCCCCTCCTGCCACTCCTGAACTCACCATCCCTGTCCGCCCTCTGGACGCCCCCACCCCTCCTGGCATTCCCTTCGCCCCCCCTACCGCTGAGGACATCATCAGATTCCTTACCATCGTACTCCAAAATGTTCACCCTTTCCAGGGCCCCCACACCCTCCAACAAATATCCCACGCCGCCCGTTCCATCTTCCACCTTAAAATGTATGCCACCTACTCCCACAACCAGGCCCATTTCACCTTTTCCCGTCTCGACACCCTCGTTTAAATGCTTGTCATGGTGCGACAGCACCATATCCTGTTCAACAACATCCGCTCCCTTCCCACCAACAAGACCCTCTTCCTGCACACCCTTGCCACCCACCGCATGGATGCCTTCCTCCTAAATGAAACCTTCCTCCAACCCCACCACACCATCCACACTTCGCCCTACTTCCTTCACCACTCCGATAATCCCCTCCCAATAGCGCGTGGCGGAGTTACCATTGGTCACCACCACCAGTCCCAGGTTCGGCTCCAGCCTCTCCTTCCTGGCCCCACCAAACACCTGATCCTTAGTCTCTTCTTCCTTGTCCTTACCGTCACCTGCGCCACCATCTATGTCCGCCCTGACGCTCCTATTCCTTTAGACTTCCTCTCCCACATTGACCATACCTTCTCCTCCTACGTGATCGCCGCCGATCTCAACATCCATAGTCGTTCCGCCACCCAGTTACGGCAGTGGCATCGGTTCCTCTCCTCCCTCCAAGGCGACCTTGTCCCCATTCCCCAGCACACCCGCCCTGAATCCACCTCCACTCCCGATGTCATCCTCTCCTCCCCTAACCTCCTTTGCCGCTTAGCGGAGGATGTCCTGGACCCTATTGGTAGCGACCATCTCCCTGTCCTCACCGTTTCAGACGGTCGTCGCCCCCGCCTCGACCCTCATAATGACCCTCCCCTGAAGTATGTCCATGATTATTCCCGTGCCGACTGGAATGCCTACCGGGATACCCTCTCCATCCAGGTCAATAGCCACCCCTTCACACACCACCACCCTGATGATATTACCCATGCCGCCTCCTTTCTCCAGCAGACCTTGTCTGAGGCCATGGAGGTCCACATCCCTACTGTCGCCACCCACCCCACCGTCCTACCTTACCCCCACAGGCTGACCTCCTCCTCTACGAATCCCGCCGTCTCTACTGTGCCTTCCTCCAGGCGCATGACCCGGACACATTACGACGCCACCGGCAACTCCAGTGACACATCCGAAACATGCTCGCAGCTAAGAAACGCCGGGACTGGCGACAGACATGCACCCGTTTAAATGCTACCCTTCCTATAAACTCGTCCAAGTTCTGATCAGCCTTCCGTCGCCTTACCGGAACTAAACCCTTCCCCTACTATCCTCTTCTCCACAATGATCACCCCTTCTCTGGCACCCTTTGTAAGGCCAATCACTTTGCCTCCTACCTCTCCAATGCCATTTCCGTCCCCAACGATCCCCAGTTCGATTATTCCCACTTCCTGGATGTCCACGATCGAACTGACACCTCTGTCCCTCCCCTCGCACCTGGTTTCCAGTACTTGGACAACATTGCACACACAGACTCAATGCCCCTAACACTACACAGGATCTCATTGCTACACTCCACACAAAACGCAACACCGATCCTGGTCACGATCGTGTCACCTACCGCTACCTTCGTGAAGCTCATGTCTCCTTCCTCTACACCCTGGCCAGGCTCTACAATGTAGTCCTGTACACCGGCTACTACCCCGACCTGTGGAAAACCTCCCGTATCCTGATGTTCCTTAAACCCGGTAAACCCCCGTACGCCATCTCCTCCTACCATCCCATCAGCCTTACATCGGTCTTCAGCAAGGTCCTGGCATCCATCCTCACCCGACGCATCCACCAGCATCTTCGCCAGCACTGCCTCCTTACCCAGTGTGGCTTTCGGCCGTCCTTCTCTTCCGATGACCTTCTCCTTCACCTCACTCATCTCCTTTCCAAACAGCTTAATTCCCGTCGCTCCACTATCTTCCTCTCCCTGGGCCTCAAACGTGCCTATGACCGCGTATGGCATTCCAGTCTCCTCTTCAAGCACCAAACCTTCGCCCTTCCCATTAACTATGTCCGTCTGATCGGCTCCTTCCTCTCCCAACGTCCTTCCTACATCACCATCCATAACACGGATTCCTACACCTTTTTTCCCTCCGCCAGTGTACCCCAAGGCTCCATCCTCTCCCCCCTTCTGTACCTTTTGTATACGGCGGACACGCCACCGCTGTCACCCCCCGTCCACCTTCTCCAGTTTGCCGATGACACCGCCTTCCTTGTCCTTGCCCCCACCCTGCAGCGTTCCCAACATCTTCTCCAATCCCATCTTGACCGGTTCACCACTTTGTGCAACCAGTGGTTGCTTAAGGTCAATCCCTCCAAAACCCAGGCGATCATTGTAGGCAAAACCACCCCTTCCTTCCGCCTCCTCGATTTCTATCTAACCATATATGGCCGTCCTATCGCCCTCACCCCCACCCTTAAGTACCTTGGCGTCACCCTCGACCGTCGTCTCTCCTGGACGCCCTATCTCCGGACAATCCAAGCCAAGGCACGCTCCCAACTCCGTCTCCTCAAGCTCCATGCCGGCCGTACGTGGGGTCTGGACCCCTGCACCATACTCCACACCTATAAATCCCTCATCCGCCCTATCCTCTGTTACACCCATCCGGCCTGGATCTCTGCCCCCCCTACCTTTTACAAATCCCTTCAGATCCTTGAATGCCATGCTTTCCACCTTGCCTATCGCATCCGTCTCCCCTCCCCCACACGGATCCAGTATGACCTAATTCCGTTCCCCCATCTCCTCCTTTTCCTTGAACGGATATGGATCCTCTACACCTCCCGTAAACTCGATCCTCCTCATCCTCTTGTCTCACCCATCCTCTCCCACCCCCGCCCACTGCCGCACCTGTATTCCCACGTCCCACCCGGTCTCCATCTCTCCATCCTCCTTACCCTCTCCCAAGGTGGTTTCCGCCAGCTCCCCCTCCCTGATGATGCCTTCCTCCCCTCCATCTACCTCTCCTATCAACTTTGATCCTTCCCTCCCACTTCCTGCGTGTTTTCCTTTGGGCACCCTCCCTCCCTTCTCTCTCCTTTTCCCTCCATACCCTCTTCCTCCACCACTCTTCCCCCGGGCTTCCCCTCCCCCCGTCCTCCTTCCTTCCTCCCCCCTATCTCCCCTGCCCTTGGAATCTCTGCTCTCCCCTCTCCCTCTCCTACCCCCCTCCTCCTCTCTTGGCAGGTCCCCGGACTCGTACTCGCTCAGTGGACATTCGCGCGCCGGAGATCATCGCCATCAGTGTCTCGTGTGTGTGCCTTCGTGTTTGTGTATAGTGTTCTTTCGCTGTCAGTTCCACCGTTCACATGTACCGTCGCAATCGTCAGTGTGTGTGCGCCGTGTCAACAGGTTTTAGTGTCTTTTCTTGTCCAGTGAACGGCTTCGTGTATATTGTTTTCTGTGTCTACAGTTTTTTGCCCACTAGTTGCATTGTATTATCTGTGCCTCCCTTATGTCTTATATTGTATCACTCGAGGCTGAAGAGCAGCGTACTATGCTGCTGGCAGCCCACCTTTGTACAAGGTGTTTAAAATCACAATAAAGAAAAAGAAAAAAACCCTACTCCAGTCAGTCTGGTACTCGCTCTGGATTGCGTCTATATCTCGGCGGTACTGCGTTCTGGTCGTTGTTGACGTTTGCCTGGCTCTGGTTCCGAGTGGATTTACTGTTGGTGTTTGGTGTTGTGGTTTCTACAAACCTCCGTTGTTTATCTCTTCCTTGTTGTGTCGGTAATAGTCGGTCGTGGTCGGTTGTCGTTGGTTGTCGTTGGTCTGTCGTCCGACTCGTCCTGTGTTTACCCGGTGGTGCGTGCTCCATCGCCGGCGGCTTCCCCGCCTGGCGGCTCCGATCCGCAGCCCAAGACGTTCCCGCGGTTGGTTTTGGTTACTACAACTCTTATATTGACACTACAACTATACTGCAAAAAATGTCAGTTCATTATCTTCAATATTTTTGGAGATATAAAATTTTACCTAATACCAGTAATAACTTTTCTGGCACTAAACAACGGATCTAGAATTGTAATTTATTAACATATAATCTCATATGAAGCTAATTAAAAAAAGGGTCATTTCAAATAAATTCTTTGCTTTCGTTACAGTAGCTTGTTGTTAAAAAAAATCATTCTAAAATAATTTTTTTATTGTATTTTGTCGTATGTGTAATATGGAGAGAGTGAGAGAGGGTATGGAGGACATTGCGAGCTAACATCCCAAAGATGTTCGGGCTCAAATGCGGTTTCGCTTCATCGAAATGTCTTGGCTCAAACTCGTCTAGGGGTTGAACCACACGTGTCGCAATACACGCCGTAAATTAGACATTTGTGACCCTTTGGTTAAATTGTCTGGCTGATGGCAAGTTTGCGAAATAGGAAGTTAATATAACAGTAATACTAATATCGGGAACTAATTTAACGACCCATAAATGATGTAGGCCACACAGTTGCGATTTCGTTAGAATAATGTTTATTCAGAAAGCAAACTCATAGCGAAAGTGGTCGTATTCAGAGTTACTGTTACACTCGAGCGCATATCCATTTGACACAATTCGATCGTTCACAATCTCATCGCGAAACACAGGTCCGATATTCCACACGAAAAGTTAAGAGTTCACACCAGGTGCGCGGCTGCTCACCGCTCAGAGACTAAGTCCCGCTAAGTCGTTTCACTTCGTAGCTGCCTAACGACCGACTGTCCGCTTTCGCGTCTCAATCCGAACTGTATCCTTTGGTGTCTCCAGCAGAACTGTCCGCTTTCATGTCTGCACCAGTACTCCCTCTGCCCGTCCCCGGGCGCGTTTTCCCTCGCGCCGAACTTGTGAATTTCACTTCAACAGTAAATCCTAAACTATTTTAGATATTACCAGTATTCAAGTTTTACTGGGAGGATGGCAGATTAAAATTGCTGTGGCTTGATTCCCTGCACTACAGAGATACGTCTATTTCCATGGAAAATTCTAATGGAGACGTTGATCCAGCGCAGAATACGAAATGTCTAGAGATAATGATCATTGTCTTCGATTTTAGAACAGTGCCAGCGATGGCGGTGATTAAAAAGTCGAACATTTAGCGTGGGTCGTCGTTCTTGAGATTTTTGTAAAAAGGTTGTTAAAATTGGCTCTAGTCATTTACCCGAAAATCTTAATTACGGAACTCGTTAACTGTTGTGAAGCTTTTTAGGTTAGGTATTTGTTACTTGGGAATATCCCTCCCAGCCGTTAAATTACTATAGCTTAGCTGGAGAATAGTATGGGAACAAATCAGTTCCAGCCCTGTCGTGAGACGCCTACCTGCATTTGTTTGAGACGATTTACGGAAAACACTGGAAACCATCTGGATGAGGAGATGGGATTTGAACGCCGCGTGTCCCAAATATGCCCGTTTTCCCATAGTGGTGCCAACTCACTAGGTGACAGCTACCGAACGTTCCGCAGTTATATGCAGAAACGGAATACTTACGACACAGGAAACGAGAATACAATTTTAAAAAATGAAACCTTGGGTGTGGCGCGATTTGTAAGAAGGCTTGTCGGTAATGGCAGGGCAGGCTAGAAGGTCAAACTACACCTTGCTAGTCTTATTTGAACCGCCTCCGGGGACTGCGAGGCTAAGCTATGCGGTGCAGAGGATGTTTTGCTCTATCCGGAGTTTGCAGTTCAAATCGTCACAATTTAGCGTGATGAACATAAGCAGAATAGTTTGTGAACGCAAGTAGGTTCGCTACTTTGTAGATTAAACTGCAAGCCTTCGTAGGATCTTACGAGAAGAAGACATCATTGCTGATATTGTATCTGCCGGATGGAGATTACAGTCAACCAATATGATGACAGCCATCCGCACTACATAGTTACATCTCTGACAGATGGTACATAATATGAGATTGTAGACTTTATTAAAGAACATCTTCTCGCGTAATTAGCTTGTGTCAATACCATCATGAAACAATGTTTCAACGACTTTCCTAGTCATCATATTGGGAGCCTTGAACTCTGCTTCAAAGCGACGCTGCTGTCTGGGCCATAATCCAAACAGGTTCTATCAACAATTTATAAAATTTCTGGAATATAATGGTAATACGGTTTTACAGTTAGGGAAACTGCTCCGTTATCCAAATCAAAACTTTCAAGTTCCGCCGTTTCATGATTGCACGCTCTAACCTACACTGAAGAGCCAAAGAAACTGACACAACTGCCCAATATATCGTGTAAGGCCCGCTTGAGCACACAGAAGTGCCGCAACACAACGTTGCATGGACTCGACTAATCTCTGAAGTTGTGCTGGAGTGAACTGACACCACGAATCCTCCAGGGCTGTCCCTAAATCCGTAAGAGTAGGAGTGGGTGGAGATCTCTTCTGAACAGAACGTTGCTAGCCGTCCCTGATATGCTCAGTAATGTTCATGCCTGGGATTTCGGTGGCAAGCGGAATATTTAAACCTAGAAGAGTGTTCCTGGAGCCACTCTGTAGCAATTCTGACGTTTGGGGTGTCGCATTGTCCTGATGAAATTGCCCCAGTCCGTCGGAATGCACAATGGACATGAATCGATGCAGGTGATCAGACAGGATGCTTAAGTACATGTCACCTGTCAGAGTCGTATCTAGACATATCAAGTGTCCCATATCGCTCCAACTGCACACGCCCCACACCTTTACAGAGCCTCCAGCAGTTTGAAAAGTCCCCTGCTGATATGCAGGGTCCATGGATTCACGAGGCTGTCTCCATATCCACACACTTCCATCCGCTCGATGCAATTTGAAACGAGACTCATCCGAGCAGGCAACATGTTTCCAGTCATCAAAAGTCCAATGTCAGTGTTGACAGGCACAGACGATGCGTAAAGCTTTGTGTCGTGCAGTCATCAAGGGAACACGAGTAGGCCTTTGGCTCCGAAAGCCCATATCGCTGATGTTTCATTGAATGGTTTACACGCTGACACTTGTTGATGGCCCAGCATTAAAACTTGCATCAATTTTGCGGGAGGGTTTGTAACGCAGCAAGTTATTAAGAGATGACATTCTTTGCAGTAAGGCACGCAGCCGTCTAGTACGGTGGCTGCAGGATGGATATGTTTCTTTTCGCTTTGCTCAGACCACAGCTGACACTGCCTGCCGTGAGAATTGCATAGCGTATCATTTACTCGATACGAAGATCCATACCCTCTACGAATCTAAATAATCCATATTAGTTATTATCCGATTTTGTTTAAATTTGGTACACAGCCTTTTGTTATAAATGGAATGATGCTGTCAAAATTTCAGATTTTTGTTAATTATAGTTCTGGAGATAAAGAGAATTACCTAAAATTCCCAAAACCTACGCTTGTTTTTTAAAACCAAGTTAGGAACAATAACAGATTGACTTTAATTGTCATTTGAAGCAATTCCAAAGTTATCAGTACATAAACATCAATTAATTATTATTTTATTTTTAAACTTTAGTCACTGTGCATTACGTAATACAAAAATCGGTCAAAATTATTATTTGATTATATTTTGCTGCGAGAGTGAGTGAGAATGATTGAGAGTGTGTATGTGGGACATACGTTAAAATTTAATATTTCATTTTACGTAAAACGTTGTACAAACGAACCATGGGGAAATTATGTTGGAACCACTATTCAGACGACGTATGCCGGTGTGTGCTTGCTTTTGTATAAAAGTAGCCAGAATGGAAGTTAGAGGCGAAATAAGTTTATTAATCAATTTGGAGAATATTTCGCACTTCGTTTATTTTGATTAAACAAAATACAAGAATTTAAGATTTGCCTACATTAATTACTATCAAATTAGTGACTGGATAAGGCAAGATTTGCCGCAAGAATGATGTGGAAGGAACGTTCTGATTGATCGTTTAGCTCAACAGCCAATCAGAATCAAGATGTTGCCGCGCGAAAAGAGGAGTGGGCATATAGGAGAGTACCACGAGAAGGCTCGCTTGCTAGCCGGTCTACGGATAACACGATATCAGGTAGCTCCTTAAAAATACTCTGTAAGATGAGGAAATAGTGAGCTAATTTCAGTTCGAAC
Source organism: Schistocerca cancellata (assembly GCF_023864275.1). Classification (NCBI taxonomy): domain Eukaryota; kingdom Metazoa; phylum Arthropoda; class Insecta; order Orthoptera; family Acrididae; genus Schistocerca; species Schistocerca cancellata. The sequence continues at coordinate 936,640,654 of NC_064627.1, forward strand.
ATATCGTGATTGAAGCGATTAGAGTTACTAACATTTTAATGAAAGTTTGGTGTTTCTAAATTAAATAGTTTGAGAGACATGGGTGTGTGAACTTTCTGGTCGTACATAGTAACAACTCCACGTGGCGTGTTTCGTGCTCTGTACGGAATATTTTGCCGAGCATCTCTTACGAAGAAGACCAATGAAACGCCGAATGTTTAACTGGTAGAAAGTGAAAATTTGTCGGATCGGACCTATAAAATTCTGGTTGCTTTTCGATGGAATATTTGTTATTTTTTTAGTCCAGTTGGTTTCATCGTCTGATGATATTCATCAGTACAAGAAGATGAAACCAACTGGACTAAAAAATAACCTAAATATTGGCATCCTTAATATATTAACCCTCAATGGAAAAATGGAAGAAATGACAGATGTACTAAGAGAGAGGAAGTTAGATATATTGGGATTAAGCGAAACAAAGTGGAAGGGAAATGGTGAGAAGAATTTGAGAGGAGGAGGAAAACTGTACTGGAGTGGGAATAACAGGTCTGGAAGAAATGGTGTGGCAGTGATTGTGAATAAGAATGTACAAAGCTGTATTGAAAATGTGAGATATGTATCAGACGGGATCATAATCTTAAACCTGAAATTCCAAAAAGAAACACTAAAAGTAATCCAGTTTTATTCACCTCAAGTGGGATGTAGCGAAGAAGAGAAGATGGACTTTGAAATGTGTTAGAAAACCATATAGAGAGTGCTAATATAGTTATGGGAGATTTTAATGCACAGGTAGGCAAAGACAGAAAGGTATTTGAGCAAGTATTGGGATGTTTTGGATATGGAGGCAGAAATGAAGAAGGGGAAAGGCTCCTGGATTTGTGCCAGAGGAATGGAATGAAAATAGCAAACAGCTGGTTTATGAAGGGAGAAAGTCATGTTATCACCAGATACAGTTGGGATGGAAGAACCAAGAGTGTAATTGATTATATTCTAGTAGATAGGGAATGGGGAGAGAAAGTAACAAATGTGAAGGTAATTCCAAGTGTGAGTGCAGATGGAGACCATAGATTACTCGTGGGACAATGGAAAATGAATCAGTGTGTGAAAAATAGAAAACAGAAGAAAGTGATGAGTATACGGGATTGGAAACTGAAGGAGAGAGAATGTGCTGAGAAGTACAGAGAATTAATCACACAAAAATTTCAAAAAGAAGTTTTCTGCGATGTAGATAAAGAATGGAGTTTATTCAAAGACACTTTAGTCGGAGCAGCACAAAAAGTATGTGGCAGAACATCTGGAAAGATAAAAATAAGACAGACAAGTTGGTGGAATGATACCACAATCCAAGCAGTTAGAAGGAAAAATGGAGCATGGAGAAAGTGGTGGAAAACTAAAAATGATGAAGACCATAAAATATTTATAGGGAAAAGAAGAAGCGCAAAGAAATAGTGGAAACTGCATAGAAAAAGGCATGGGAAGAGTTTACAAAAAAACTTGAAGAAGATGTGAAGACCAATAATAAAATGTTCTATAAAATGATGAAAAATAAAAGGAAGGCTTTTGAAGTACCAGTAAGGATGGAAACAGAGGACGGTAACATTATTGAAGATCCAGGGAATATAAAAGGTCTCTGGGAAGAACATTTTAAGAAGCTGTTAAACGCTGAGGAGCAGGTACATGAGGAAACAACAAATAATGGAGAAATTGAGAGAAGTTGGGAAGCAGAATTAGGGCAAATTACACGGGAAGGAATGGAAAAAGCTCTGAAGAATATGAATGGGGGAAAATCCCCAGGATCTGATGAAGTATCAGTGGACATGATAAGAGCAGCAGGTCCAGTGGGAATGCAGTGGCTGTATAGAGTACTATCAAGCGTGTGGAGAAATAGGACAATACCTGACGACTGGAGAACAGGAGACATTGTCCCCATCTTCAAGAAAGGCAATAAAAGACTTTGTAAAAACTTCAGTAGAATAACCCTTATGAGTCATACAGCCAAGTTTTTTGAAATAATTTTACTAAATCGAATAAGTGAAAGGATAGAAAAGGTGCTGAGTGAAGAACAGCATGGGTTTAGGAAAGGAAGAAGCACGATCGACCTGATATTTTCTATCCACCAATTGATGGAAAAAAGTTGGGAGTATAACAAAAGGGTGATAATGGTTTTTATAGACATAGAAAAGCCATATGACTCAGTTGACAGGGAAAGACTCTGGGAAGAAATGAAGAAGATAGATATAGAAGATGGATACATTAATGTCATAAAGACAATGTACAGAGGACACATTTGTAGAATTAGAACACCATTGAGGAACTCTGAATACTTTGAAATAAGACAAGGACTTAAGCAATGAAGTATTCTATCTTCTGCACTTTTTAATGGTGTGATGGAGGGAATGAATAGGGCAGTTAAAGATATAGTAAAAGAAAAAGAAAAAAGATGATTTTTGCAGATTATATGGTAATATGAGGTGATAAAGAGGTAGATGTACAGTTACAGCTTGATGCGTGGAAGGAAATAATGAAAAGGTATGGTTTAAAAATAAATAAAGCTAAGAGTGAAGTAATGGTATTTGGAAGAGAGAAAGGAATCAACGGAAATATTACCTTGAATGGAGAACCACTCAAAGTGGTAGAAAGTTTCACTTATTTAGGGAGTGAAATATGTAGGGATGGAAGAATAACTAACGAAATTAATAGGAGGTTACAGAAGGGAGGCAATTTCTACCAAACAATAAAACACCTGATTTGGAATAAAGAAGTTTCAGAAAGAGCAAAACTCCTTATGTATAAGAATTATTACATCCCTATTGTCACCTATGGTGGAGAACATGGACAATGACAGAAAGGGACTGGAGCAGACTGCAAGCAGGGGAAATGAAATTTCTCAGAGCAGTTAAGGGAAAAACAAGAATGGACAGAGTAAGGAATGTAGAGATTAGAAAGGACCTCAAACAAGAAAGTATGAGAGAAGATATTGAAAGAAAGTGATTATGATGGTATGGGCATGTTAAGAGAATGTATGGGCAGAGACTCCCCAAAATTATGGAAGAACTAAAGATGCATGGGAAAAGACCTAGTGGGCGCCCAAGAACAAGGTGGAAAATGGGAGTGAGAGTATCTGTAGAAAGGAGAGGTGTGACCTGGCAGCAAGTGGAGGAAGAAAAGTGGTGGGAGGATAGAGCCAAATGGAGAGGACTCATCAGCACCCGGACCCGGCAGTAGCTGGAGAGTGATTCGGATGTAGATAGATAGATTTGTTATACAGACAGTGAACTTCGAATGATAACTTTATAGCCATTTCATGTGTTTCAATATGAATAAAAAGCAGAGTTAATCTAATTTTAAACACTTTTCTGCAAGTAGACTGAAGATCCCGAACGCCCAATTTTGTAATCATGACCTTTGAGGAACTGACTTGCAACTACAGTTGCGCGGCCTCAGTGTGGTAAGTACACTACTGACCATTAAAATTGCTACACCACGAAGATGATGTGCTACAGACGCGAAATTTAACCGACAGGAAGAAGATGCTGTGATATGCAAATGATTAGGTTTTCAGAGCATTCACACGAGGTTGTCACCGGTGGCGACAGTTACAACGTGCTGACATGAGGGAAGTTTCCAATCGATTTCTCATACACTAACAGCAGTTGACCGGCGTTCCCTGGTGAAACGTTGTTGTGATGCCTCGTGTAAGGAGGAGAAATGCGTACCATCACGTTTCCGAATTTGGTAAGACTGTTAGCAGAATATGAAATCGTTGGGTCCAGGAGGGTAATACAGAACGCCGTGCTGGATCCCGACGGCCTCGTATCACTAGCAGTCGAGATGACAGGCATCGTATCCGCATGGCTGTAACGGATCGTGCAGCCACGTCTCGATCCCTGAGTCAACAGATGGGGACGTTTTCAAGACAACAACCATCTGCACGAACAGTTCGAAGACGTTTGCAGCAGCATGGACTATCAGCTCAGAGACCATGGCTGCGGTTACCCTTGACACTGCATCACAGACAGGAGCGCCTGCGATGGTGCACTCAAGGACGAACCTGGGTGCACGAATGGCAAAACGTCTTTTCTTCGGATGAATCCAGGCTGTGTTTACAGCATCATGATGGTCGCATCCGTGTTTAGCGACATCGCGGTGAACGCACATTGGAAGCATGTATTCGTCATTGCCTGGCGTGAAGGTATGGGGTACCAGTGGTTACACGTCTCGGTCACCTCTTGTTCGCATTGACGGAACTTTGAACAGTGCACGTTACATTTCAGATGTGTTACGACCAGTGGCTCTAGCCTTCATTCGATCCTTGCGAAACCCTACATTTCAGCAGGATAATGCACGACCGCATCTTGCAGATCCTGTACGGGCGTTTCTGGATACATAAAATGTTCGACAGCTGCCCTGGCCAGCACATTCTCCAGATCTCTCACCAATTGGAAACGTCTGGTCAATGGTGGCCGAGCAACTGGCTCGTTACAATACGCCAGTCACTACTCTTGATGAACTGTGGTATCGTGTTGAATCTGCATGGACAGCTGTACCTGTACACGCCATCCAAGCTCTGTTTGACTCAATGCCCAGGCGTATGAAGGCCTTTATTACGGCCAGAGGTGGTTGTTCTGGGTACTGATTTCTCAGGATCTATGCACCCAAATTGCGTGAAAATGTGAAAATGTAATCACATGTCAGTTTTGGTGTAATATATTTGTCCAACGAATACCCGTTTATCATCTGCATTTCTTCTTGATGTAGCAATTTTAATGGCCAGTATTGTATTAGGTGGCGGTTTAATCAACGCTGCTTTACGCTGCCTAGCACGTATCTTCCACCACAGAGTGAAGGCAAGTGTAATATATTTGTCCAACGAATACCCGTTTATCATCTGCATTTCTTCTTGATGTAGCAATTTTAATGGCCAGTATTGTATTAGGTGGCGGTTTAATCAACGCTGCTTTACACTGCCTAGCACGTATCTTCCACCACAGAGTGAAGGGACATCGGCAAGAATCCTATCGAGGTAGGTGTACTGAACGATAGCGTTAACAAATGCTCAGACGACCGACCCCGCCCGGCCGCAGGTTGTACTTCTGTCACACTGAACGACTCTCGTCAGTCATCGCTGGTCCCGTTCTTGCAGGATCTTTTTCCGTCCGCAGCGATGTCAGAGATTTTATGTTTTACCGGATTGCTGATGATCACGGTACACTCGTGAAACAGCCGTAGGGAAAATCCCCACTTCATGCTACCTCGGAGATGCGACCCATAGCTCGTGCACCGACTGTAAAACCATGTTCAAATTCACTTAAATCTTGATAACCTGCCATTGTAGCAGAAGCAATCGATCTACAATCTGAGCCAGACAATTGTTGTTTTAAATAGGCGTTGCGACCGGAGCGCCGTATTCTGCCTGTTTACGTATCACTGTATTTGAATACGCATGCCTACACCAGTTTCTTTGGCGCTTCAGTGTGTAAATGGTGACTTAAAAAGCGAACAAGCTGTGAAATTGTGTGTTTTTTTTCTCTATTAAGGCAGCCGTTTTTAAGTTTAGAAGGTAGCCTTGAGCTACTCGTTTTAACACTGACCCTCTCCTAGTTCGTCCTAATCGCCCTCTCTGATCTGTATTTCTTTTATCTTGATTTTTCATTGAAATCTGAATTGTTACTAGACTCTTCTATTTCGTATGTGTCATTTTGTGAAATTTTTCGTACTTATTTTTATAGGCCTCTCCTATTATTCATAACTTACAACATGAGGTATATTCTTAGAAATTTTGATTTCATTATAGCACTATTTTAATCCATAATCAAATTAATCTTGCCTGTACATTACCCACCTTTCCTTTTCTGTTTACGGTTGCTGATTATGATGCTTCAATATTTGTTGCTGTCATGATGTAACTACCGAACATAGCTCTTACTAAGAGTACTGCAATCCATATTTGAGCTGTGAAGTCTTTACCCAAGTTAATCAATCATCTTTGATGAAGATAGTGTGAAGATGACCATGATAGCTGAAAATCGAGTTCTAAGGTCAACAAACTCTGCGGAACATTCATACTTCGCATTTTGTTTAATTAATATATACATTTTCTACCAAGCAGCAGTAAAAGAATTCATTAATATTATAAATGAGGACTGATTTTTGTTATTGTTATAACATCTTTAGACATGCACTCTCGTAATATTACTTATAGTTTCTATTTATGTATGAAATTTGTCAGTTTCTACCCTGCACATTAATACAAAAAATTCTTTTGGAACAATGTGAAGTTATTTATTTGGTGGTTGTGTGAGTGCCTCCAAGTTTCCAGCAGGCAGACAACTAATGAAAGAATCAAAGGAACTAAAGCATACTGCAGTTATAATAGCTGGATTCAATAAGTAAGTGTTTGTATCGAGATATGTAAGTCATTTTTATTGATGTTGTATAACTTCGCTTTCACAAGCTGGTAGCAGTTTAACATACCGGTCTTCATCCCGAGATTTTTGGAATAGACAAAACATGGAAGTTTCTTTTTTCGAACACAGTAATAGTGACCATGAAGTATATGATATGATGTTCATGATGTACATTTTTTAGTGCAGATGATGTTGAAGGATAATGATCTGAGGACTCCTGGTAACTGTTGGGTATATTTTGATGCGAATATGATTGCTGATGTCATATAGAAGCATGTGCATCTCAGCTTAAACTAAATAATGGTGCTTTTGTAATTATTGCCGTGTATAGGTCCCATTGGGAATTTTTCAGCTATGTTTCAGAAACTTGGACTCTTTGTGGTGATATTTGTGAAACAGAGGGAAGTAAATTATTGTTTGTGAGGATATTGATGTATATTTTCTGAAACAGTCCAATAGAAAGCTTGACTTTGAAGTGTTACTTGATTAACTGAATTTGACACCAGTTATTGATTTTCCCCCTCAGATGGTACAGGAAAGCATCACAATGATAGATAATATTTTGATATACCAAGATAAATTTAATCAAAAATATTTTCCCTGCTAAGAATGGTCTGTCTGATTATGATGCACAGCTAGTTACTTGTATGACATAGCTCTATACAGTAATATAAAACAGCCCTCCAAATAGTGCATTCAATTAACTATTTAACAATTGAATATTTTAGGGAAAAGTTGCAACAGTTAGAGTGGGATGAGGTGTACAGGGAAGCTGATGCTAATTTAAAATCGAATCGGTTTCATGATAACCTTTGTGAGTATATTTGAAAACAGTTTCCCTAAGAAAAAAAGAATTACTAAAGAAGTAAAAATATCTTGGAAACAGAAAAGGGAAATGTATCTTATAGCTAGAAGGACGGATGATCCAGAAGCAGTCAAACATTATAAAAGCTACTGAACTGTATTAAGGAAAGTTATTAAAAAGTTAAGAAGTATGTGCATTATGTCTGAGATTAGCACATCTGATAATTAAAACAATTTGGAATATTGTTAAATGGGAAACAGGGCAACCGAGAGCACAGGAATACTGCATTTTTGTCAGACTCAATGAAAAGTTTGTTAACAAAAAGTCAGAAGTTGAAAACTTTTTAATAATCATTTTTAAGTGTTGTTGAGAAAATGAGATCCAGCTATTCATTAAAAATTTTAGGGGATATATTGAAGAGGCAATACCTATGCAATTTGATAAAGCTGAAATTCAATCTACCTCTCCTACTGAAATTAGGAACATAATAAATTCACTCAAAAGTAAAAGCTCACATGGAATTAATGGCATTTCCAACCTCGTACTAAAATGTTGTTCCCAACAGATGTAGAATTCTCAGCCAAATATGTAGTAGCTCACTGAAACAGTGCATTTTTCCAGAAAGACTGAAATATGTTATTGTTAAAACATTGCTTGAAAAAGGGGATAGGGTCTGATGCTAGCAATTACCGCCCAAAATGTCAGTTTGGTTTTCAGAAATGCCTTTCAACAGAAAATGCTATATATGCTATCACTGATCAAATATTAAATGCTTCAAATAATCGAACATCATATTTTATATTCTCTCAAAGCCTTTTGACTGTGTGAATCACGAATGTTTTCTAGATAAGCTTAAGTATTGTAGTATGAGTGAGACTGTGAACAAATGATTCAATTCATATTTAACTTGAAAAATGCAGAGGGCTGACATTTACAGTGCAGACAGCCTGCAAAAATTAACAGTCCTCTGACTGGAGATATATCAAGAATGGAGTCCCACAGGGTTCAGCCTTGGGTCTCTTATGGTTCTTAATATATATTAATGACTTGCCACTCTATAATCACGAAGACGCAAAGCTAGTTCTTTTTGCTAATGATGCAAGTATAGTAATCATACCCAACAAACAAGAATCAGCTGAGGAAATTATAAATAATGTCTTTCAGAAAGTTATTAAGTGGTTCTCTGCAAATGGACTCTCACTAAATTTTGAGAAAACACAGTATAAACAGTTCTGCTCAGTAAACAGCGTACAACCACTGATAAATCTAGACTTTGAACAGAAGTCTGTTGTAAAGGTAGAATATTCAAAATTGCTATGTTTGTGTTTAGGTGAGAAATTGAATTGGAAGTCGCACATTAATGATCTTTTGAAAGGGTCAGGTTCAGCTACTTATGCTATTTGGGTTACTGCAAATTTTGGTGATATACGTAAATTAGCCTATTATGCTTATTTTCATTCGCAGATTTCATATGGCGTCATACACTTGGATAATTCATCATTAAGAGAAAAAGTATTCATTGCACAAAAGCGTGTAATCAGAATAATAGCTGAAGCCCACACAAGATCACCTTGGAGAAATTTATTTAAGGAAATTGGAAATTTGTGGTAAGTTCGTATGGGATTAAACTGCTGAGGTCGTCGGTCCCTAGGCGTACACACTACTTAGTGTAACTTCAACTAACTCACTCTAAGGACATGCCCGAGGGAGGACTCTAACCTCCGACGGGGTGGAGTCGCGCGAACAGTGGCAAGGCGCCTCAGATAGCGCGGCTACACAGCGCGGTGTTATTTAAGGAACTCGGGATATACGCAGTACCTTCGCAACACACATATTCATTAATGAAATTTGTAATTAATAGCCCATCCCAATTAAAAAATAATAGCGAAGTGCATAGCTACAACACTAGAACGAAGGATGATCTTCACTACTCTGGGTTAAATCCCACTGTAGCACGGAAAGGGGTGAATTCTGCTGCCACAAAAATTTTTGTGCCATTTGCCAAAGCATTAAAAGTCTGACAGATAGTCAACCAACAATAAAAAACAAATTGAAAGAATTTCTGAATGACACCACCTTCTATTCAATATATGAATTTTTAGATAAGAAGCAGCAGCTGTACAAAAAAAATTTAAATATATTGTGTAAAGAAAACTTACGTTAAATTGACACGTTTCAATCATTACGAAATGTCGTATTCGTGATCTGTGGATCAAAAACAGCGATTTAGTTTGTGCAGTGTGCTGTCGTCCAGTAGAAGATGTGTAAACGATAATTGTAAATAACACCAGAACTACGAAGAAAAGGAAATGTGTATCTGTTAGTGGTAGTTTCTGAGATGTCGCAGGTGTGACGTGGTAGAGCGTGATATCGTCGTACGTAAGGTCCTACGTTCAAATCCCACTGATTGCGACTTTTTCAACTGTTTACGGGTGAAAAAGTTGTATGGGAGAACATTTTCCTGCCAAGTAAAAGGAGTTTTTAGCAACGTTCTCTAGAAAGTAAAGTAAATCTTCATGCCCACGGGAAAAAATTACAGCCGTAGTTTCCACTTGCTTTCAGCCGTTCGCAGTACCAGCACAGCAAGGCCGTTTTGGTTAGTGTTACAAGGCCAGATAAGTCAATCGTCCAGACTGTTGCCCCTGCAACTACTGAATAGGCTGCAGTACGTACTGGGAGATGAAGAAGCTTGCACAGGATGGAGTAGCATGGAGAGCTGCATCAAACCAGTCTCAGGACTGAAGACCACAACAACAACAACAACTCTTGAAAGTCTGGTTTCGCTTCGTTGGTAGAAATTAGCCAACCTATGGGATACAGTCTGGTGTTCTGTCGAACATGTGCGACCACTGGTGATGAAGCAGCTAGTGGATTTATAGTTGCACAGAATACACATGAACAGTCGTAACAGTAGAATAAAGAGACAATTGCATCACTCGTGCGGAGATATTAAAAGTCTTACATAACACTTTCACGCGTTATGTATAATACAGTAAAAAAATGTCGTCACGGGGGTATAAACCCAGAACCCTTTGTACGACGATCTAACGCTCTACCAACTTCCCCACGGAGGATATGCGTATCGGATACTCGCAGTTACGCTTTTCTTGTGTTCCGTGGTACTGGTGCTACTTTTAAGTACAGTTTACTCATGTTCTGCCGAACGACAGAACATAGCACGAACTCAGTCGACGTTTTGGTTGAGACTCTGTCAACAGACAAACGTTTGGTACCAATCTGAGTGTCTGATATCTGGAGGTTTGGGTGTAACGGAGAGGCTTGGGACCTTCATTCTGTGCGATGGTTGAGGGAAGAATATGGGTGAAGTTGCAGGTGTGATTAGGAATTGGAGTGGAGAATATTTTCACTGTGGCAGCGTCACTGAGGCTGGGAGAAGTAGATCTAAATGCATAGATTAAATCACGATGGATAACAGGCTGAATAAGTATATCTGGTTGTGGGGATGGATGAATGTTACAATAAGTTCGAAAACTAATTGGACAGGAAATTTGTTTCAGAGTGTATTTTGGAGAGTATGCATGTTTTAAAGTCCTATTATGACGAAGTGGTCAATGACTTCAGCTACGGAAGCTGCGTGGAGGGACTTCGATTCGAAATTTTCTTCTCATTTGCTTTTATCGTTCCTGCAATATCTTCTGTTATATTCCTTCCATCTCTCTACATGTTCTTCATTTTCCAGTTGCTGAACGTATTGTTTAATCTCATGTCGTCATTATCATCAACATCATCAGCCAATTCGATCACTTGGTGGTATACTCTTTTGAGTCGGCGTGCAACATAGGATCCCTGCAGGTTCTTCCATTTCTGCCGATCTTGAGCTTCCCGTTGCCATTTCAATCCGGCTGTCTTTTTTGAGTCTCTGTCCCATCTTACGAATGGTCTCTTTTGGTAAATTGAGCTCCAGTCTAGTACTAACTTGGACCATTTACCACCTTTTCTTTAAGGAACATGACCAGCCCAATGCCGTATCAAGGTATTCACTTTTGCCGTTATGTCAGTAACCTTTCTTTCGCATATTGCGAAAATCTAGAATTTGAACGAAAATATTTAAATGTTATATTGACGAAGTGTTCATTTGTAATAGAAGACGCAAACCTTTTCATGCAACATACAAACAGCTGTCTCTCGGCGCCCCTACTTTCCTGTGGAGACAGCTCAAGCGAGATAAAAAGTTAAGAGACAAATTTGTAAACAGACCAGTGTTCCGACAACCGCTGAAAAATAAACGTTGCATTCAAAGATGACCTCAGTTTTAGAGCACCATGTGTGTACAATTTACCACGTGAATGCCTGCAAATTAGACAGACGATCTGAGCAGTGGAATGAACATAAATGGCGCTTCAGGTTCATGAACGTTGAAAGTTAGCGATAACAGAACATAATATTACGAAAGTTATAGCACTAACGGCTACCACTCACTTAGCAGAACAAAGACAATATGTTAATTTGATCGTGATCGTGCTTACAATTGTTAAGCTATCAGACTATTTTCGTTTCTCTAAAGATCTCTACTGAAAGGAAGCAGTAGCAGAACAAACTGTAATTACATAAAAGGGAACGGTCGCCAGCATAATTAGGCAAAGCTGTACCAGGTACCACCATGGTTCATAAGGAAAGTTAACTATTGCGTCTGACTTTACTTGAAACTGAAATTATGTTTTGTAGATAAGATACCAAACACTAGCGCAATTCATCAAGCAAGGTAACAATAGTTTAGCATGAACGACACAGAAGGAATATTAACCGTTTTTGCAACACCTGGTTTTCAATAACGCTTACTATCTGTATATTAAAGCAGAAAGCTACTGAGTATTATGGTTAAATAATTACTAGTGACGGAGCAATATTAGGTTGGACAAGAGGTCCTTTTACCAGCTTAATTTTTGGGAAACACTGTTCTTGAAATAGTTGTAATCACATTCTATATTCCTATAATTATTTGCTTTGTCAAGGGCCATTCACTTACTATTTAGCTCAAATGAAACATGTGGTACCTAGATATAGTACAGTTTGAATAGTTGCAGCCAGTTGATTACTATACTACACAAATATTAGAAGGCAATTACATTCTCTATTCCTGTCAACTACGTGGATTCTCAAGGACCATTCACATCATTATACTATTAAGCTCAAATGAAATATGTGGTACCTAGATTTAGTATAATGGTTCAAATGGTTCTGAGCTGTGGTCATCAGTCCCCTAGAACTTAGAACTACTTAAACCTAACTAACCTAAGGACATCACACACATCCATGCCCGAGGCAGGATTCGAACCTGCGAAGATTTAGTATAGTTTGAATAATTGCTGCCAGTTGTTTATTACAGCACATAAATATTAGGCAGGTCGTAAGCGCAGTTCAATAATGCTGAATTGTGATATGAAACTTACATGGCTCAACAATTAGAAGGGCGACTCAGAAACTAATCTATCGGTATACTTACATCAGGACTGAATATTTTAGTTGAAACTTCTTTATTTAAAAGAGGGTGTCTGTAGTTAAATTGCTGAATGACAGAGAAGATGAAACTTCTATGTTATTTGATTCTGAAACAGCTGAGTAAAACTGAATGTACTGAGCCTACTTTCTCTTCACGTTTTTTTATCATGTCAACACTGATCCACAATATTCTAGCGCAACGCAATCTGACTGCTCAAAAAATTACAGCCTGACTTCAAATAATTAATTCAAAAGAATGGCCCTGACTAAAAAGAAATCTTAACAATAACCTATACATTTCATTAAGCACTTACCTCACAAAAATCTTCATTAGGCCAACTACTGCAATACAGCGAGCGTCAATACTGCCAGCTAAATAAAAGATTCTAACTACTAAAGCCACCAACTACTAATAGGCATGTGGTTAGCAAAGGAAAGATTATGTTGCAAACCAAATAAAGTATTTTTTACCTTAATAATATGACATCCGGTTCCAACACGAATATAAATCGTCATTGAGATCCATACAAAGATATATAATCATGAATAACTTTCAGTCTCCTAGTCGGATACTTCCAGATCGTTAGCCTATGCCATCACTGCTGGCTGTTCACCTCCAACTGCCCAACAGTACTTCCATCACTGCTGGCGACTAATTTCCAACTGCCCAACACTACTGGCGATTAACTTCCAACAACGAGTCCGACCAGCCATAGAGTCTCTTACGAAGTGCAGTCAGAGATCCAATGCAAAGCGCTACACAGCGCTGCCAACGCAGAAGCAGCCCACTTACATAGTCAGAACACAATAAGAAAAAATTAATAAGTATGTACACATGAAATTATAAACAATGTTACTTGCAAACCTGCACAACAGTTAATTCTTATGGTAGCCCTTAAATGTCTATTAGCCAGTAATTGTTATGAATTATCTTAGTTTTTGTAGGTAACTGCAATACTGTACAGATATTTCAATAAGAGCGATCGTTAGGCTGAATATTATAAATCTTCTCTTGGCAATTAAACTTTGTTGAAACTTTAAGTAGCCTTTTATGAAGTATATGTGGATTACTTCAAAACTTATTCTTGCTGAATAATTATGAAATTTACTACTCCACAAAGTTTATTAACTACATTGAAAGGTTATTGAAATGACTTTTCAGCTCAATGAAATAGCATACTCGGAAATATCGTAGCACCTGGGACAGGAACCCGTCTAGCTAAACTACTAAAGATAAAATACGGGTGTTCACTCAAAGTTTACAGAACACAAGCTTATTACTGAAAAATAAATAGCATAACTGGTCCATGTAATTATGCAGTAATCAATTAGTAATTTGAGATGAAGGTGGTGGTAGCGTAGGTCTCATGTGCGATACAGTCCGCAGCTCTTAGTCTAGTGGCTAGTGTCCCGGGCTCGATTCCCTGCCGGGCTGAGAATTTTCACTGCCCCGGGACAGGGTGTTTGTGTTGTCCTCATCATTTCATCACCACCATTACCATTGGTGACAGTGGCTTTATTGGAATGTGTAAGAATTGGGACTTCGTATGGGAGCTGATGACTGCGCAGTTAAGCGCCCTGCAAACCAAACATCATCATCATCCTGTGCGATACAAAAAAGGCGCCAAAAGTATCCATGGCTCTTGCTGCGTAACAAGTTCAGGAAGCTCTCTTCTTAGCGTCAGATTTTCGTAGTACAGAGGTGACCAAAGTTTGCCATGAATAATGCCAAATTATGTCCACGACCGAGGCCGTGTTATATAATCATGTTGTTCTTCTTGCCTCGTTAAGTTCAGGAGATCAGAACACTTTGCCTCTTAGCCATGGACTGACTCTTGCCACAAAGCAACCTTGCAGTTTAACAGCCAGATCCACCTTTTCTGTTCCCGCCTAGCCAGCTTCTTTGCGGAGGGACTTTCCTTCAAGTTTTACGTGATCACAAACCCACTTTCCCCATCCATGAACCAGCATTACAAGTAAAGTTTTAAGATTTCCACTCTTTTACAGTATATTACTTTTGGAATTGCATCCATAGATTAATCACAATTGCATAACTGATCATAAGTAAAGAATAAAACATTTTCGTAGATGTTACGTTAAGGAGCTTCGTTATACAGAAGTGCAATTAAGTAAAAACAGACAAAGAAGCTAGAGAAGACAATTGTAGGTAATATCGGTAATAGCTTTACAAAAACCATATCCCACGATTCTTGTGGCTGATATTCTATATTAAACGTACGCATGCCTCTTTCTACCCTCATTTCACTAGAAATAGCGCCTATAATTTTAGCTGGACCTGGGGATGTGCGCTTGGGACGGAACGTTCACAACGAGGGAACGTTGAGAACTTGGGAGTCAAAGAGAAGAGATGATGCTAAGAGGCGGCCTCTATTTCCCTTAATTCCTTCCCCATATTTTTGGTTCGGAGGGAGAGTACACAATGCTTTCGTTCATTGCAGATTTCCGGTATTTCTGCCTGCGAATCCTACCCTCCAGTTCGGATTATTCTTCCTTTAGCGAGCCACAACGCCACTATACAAGAGACAGAAAACGTTCCCGGCACTCAGTCATCTACTGAAAATGAAGATAGTGCAGCACCTCTACTCAAACGTGACACAGCTTTGTGACCGGGAGAATTTTGCTCAATATTGTCATTTAGTACTTGTAAATCGTTGTGCCTCACATAAAATATACAAATTCAAGGGACTGCAGTCACTGACGTAGAGGTCAATCCATATTAATTTGTTCCAAAAATCACAAACATTTGAATTTTGTGTTATTTGTGTAGTAACATGTTGCCAATGAAAAACAGCGTGACAGATGACACTTCAAGAGTATTAGAAATGGAGCGCTACACTAAAGAACAAAGCTTATGTTAACAATAATGAAGGTTTGGCTGCTACAGTCTCCAATTTTCGTATGAAATATGACCGGAATAGCGATTTAACTTTATCAACTGTGTAGAGATTAACTAAAAGAAATACGGCGACGGCATAAATTAGTGATCTTAAATACTCTAGCTGTCCTTACACAAATCGTTCAGCACAAAAAATCGAAGCGGTTCGTGAGAATGTTGTCAAGAATTCAGGGACATCACCAGCATCTCAAGAACTAGACGTTTCAATAAGCTTTCTGTGGAATGTTCTCACGCAACATTGGTATCTTCATGCTTATAAAGTTCAACTGATTCAAGAACTCAAGCATATTAACACACCGAACTGGTTAATCGAGAAAATTGTTGCATTTCGGAATCAGAAAACCGATGAGTTATTATTGAGAGGCAAGTGGATCGGCAAAATGTCACTGGCTGGTGCGGATTTTGAGCTCGGGCGCCATCAGACCATTCTTCTTGGAAATTGCAGATGGTCAGGCAACAAGTGCTAATGGATCTCGCTATCTCGATATGATAATTCAGTTTTTCGTGCTTAAATTGTAAGATATGGGTGTGGATAACATGGGATTTTAACAAGACGGTGCCACATGGCACCGTATGAGTCATTTCCTGATCGTGTAATTTCTTTCCGTTTTCGTGATTGGAATTCGAGACCCAGATCATTCGATTTAACGCCGCTGGACTATTTTCTTTTGTTTTTATTTGTATTTTTTATATTATTTTATTTTTGAAACCTAATGTTTATGCCAACAAGCGCCATGATGGAAGAAACTGAACGCTGTACCATTGAAATTCAACCTCATTTCAGAAAAACGGCTAAGAAAATTTCAGCAGAAGAGTGAGTGTGTATTAGTAAAGCCATAGAAGCTATTTTACAATTATGCTATTTCATTCATAACCCTAAGCTGTATACTTTACGAATCAACAAAAAAATTTCATTTTTAAATTATAAAATTGTATTTTCTATCAAAATTACTTCTTCGGTGAATTTTGGGACATCCTCCAGCTATCAATCTAGATGGTTATCTCATCGATACTGACAACAGCACAACGTCAACATTTGAGTTGATCACTGCCATCCCCGCATAATGGGCTACTTAATGATCGTAATTAGCGACTCTTCCTCCAGTTCTTAGCAGGGTCACCTTCAGCAGCTTGAACACTACTTACCAATTCAATGTATCATGAAGAGGCTAATGCAAAATTTCATTTACTTATTTGTTCCTCAACTACAAGAGCGTGCTGAAAATAATGCATACGAATTTTTTATGTGGAAACTTTGAAAACTTTTTGAATAAAACAAACATTATTAACGTTCTAAAACTTTGTTCTTCAGATCTAAATATTTGGAGCCTTTTCGGCTATAACGCTCCGAAACGGAGCGTGTAACACGGCGGCGTGTAACATATGTCGTTGCATGAGAAAGAGCGTGCTGAAATCGAAAAGTTCGTCCACACGTGAAGACATCTGCAACAATCCGACGCCTTGGATTCATTGTCATCGATCATCCTCTACACAGCCCAGACTTGGTCTCATCCGATTTTTATCTTTCTAAAACCTTCGCGGACTTCACTTTGACAGTTACGAAGCAGTGCAACGTGAGGTTAGGTTGTTGCTCCGTCAACAAAGTCAAACATTCTACGGAGACTGTATCAACAAAATGGTCTCAAAAATTGTTCAAATGGCTCTGAGCACTATGGGACTTAACATCTGAGGTCATCAGTCCCCTAGACTTAGAACTACTTAAGCCTAACTAACCTAAGGACATCACAGACATCCATGGCCGAGGGAGGATTCGAACCTGCGACTGTAGCGCCTAGAACCGCTCGGCCACCCCTGCCGGCTAAAATGGTCTCTCTTTGGGAAAAATGTGTTTGTCACCAGGATGACTGGGCCTAGAAATAAACTTTTATACTTGAAGAATGAACATGTAGAATGTTAATAACGTTCGTTTGATTTAAAAAGCTTTAAGAGTTCTTACATAAAAAATCCGGAGTCATTGCCTTTCGGCATGACATCGTATTTCTTCGATATGCTGGGACAGTTCAAGGAAGTTTGGCTGTAATTATAGTAGTAATTAAATTAAGTAATCAATTTAAGAGAAGATTTGTGCTCTGACAAACACTATTCCGATACGCACTCCACGGATACCGTCGTCTCCGTAAGCAGGTAGAAACATGAGCAGACAAAATTCGTAAATTCCTATTTTTGTAAATGAAACTACCGTTCGCTCAAGTTGTTATTGCTTTTGTTACTAGAGTAAGAGCGGAGAACAAAGTGAACTGCAATATCTCGTCGACGTCTGCATCATTATGTATTAACAAGTAGAGAAGAAAGAATTTGGAGGAGTTGTTGTCGAAGGAATCATCTATACAATTACTTTAGTAATTTAATGAAAATCTGAATCAAAGTATCCCAAGTACGTGTCCTTCACCTTAAAAATTCGTTATCTTATGAACACAAAAGTCAGAACTTTCTGAGAAAACTATCAACAACACTCTCTAAGATGTTTCTTCACAACAATTCAAGGTCCCGGCAATGAAAGTACAAATAATAACCAAAAAGATAACATTGACTCAGTGCCTAGCCTTATTTGGAATATTAAATAAGCTGACTGTCCCATGTGGAAGCAAACATCAAGCAGAAGTAAGTGTTTGCGGTGCATAAGAGCACTTACAGCTACATACAAGGCCACTGGACTCTGATCTCTGTGTTAACGTGTACACTACGGACCGTTAAAACTGCAACACCATGCAAATTACGATTTGCACATGACACCAAGCTTCGGGATTATCGTTCTCCTCAGCAGCTATACGAGTTATATATCCCTTAAAAATAAACATACTATGTGTTGTAATGTAGTAGATTCTTACCAACTTCCCAAATTTCGCTCTCATTCAGGAATTTTCAGATACGGTACTGTACTATTATATGGTTTTTGGTTTTTTGAATGTATTCTTTACGTATTAAAAAGTTGTTTCCCAATTACTACGTAAATAGCACTTGTGAATACATAACTGTGCTAAAATTATGTATTCACAAGGGCTATTTACGTAGTCATTGAGTCAAAAAAGACAACTTTACTGTGAGTAACTATTCAGAAACTAAGAAAGAAGTAGATTTACGTACATCTATAAATAATGGTTATCGTTTACCGAAAACGTGTACCATTTCTGCACTTTCAGAGAAGTGCTTTCAATTAAATCGATATGGGTCTGGAGGAAAGTGGCATATTCTGTGTTCCAGCACACACACACACACACACACACACACACACACACACACACACACACATCTACATCTACATCTACGTGATTACTCTGCTATGCACAATAAAGAGCCTGGCATAGGGTTCAATGAACCACCTTCATGCTGTCTCTCTACCGTTCCACTCTCGAACGGCACGCGGGAGAAACGAGCACTTAAATTTTTCCGTGCGAGTCCTGATTTTTCTTATTTTATCGTGATGATCATTTCTCCCTATGTAGGTGGGTGGCAACAGATTTTCGCAATCGGAGGAGAAAACTGGTGATTGAAATTTCATGAGAAGATCCCGTCGCAACGAAAAACGCCCTTGTTTTAATGGTTGCCACTCCAATTCACGTATCATGTCTGTGATACTATCTCCCCTATTTCGCGATAATACAAAACGAGCTGCCACTCTTTGTACTTTTTCGATGTCATCCGTCAGTCCCACCTGATGCGGATCCCACACCGCACAGTAGTACTCCAGAATAGGGCGGACAAGCGTAGTGTAAGCAGTCTCTTTGGTAGACCTGTTGCACCTTCTAAGTGTTCTGCCAATTAACCGCAGTCTTTGGTTTGCTCTACCCACAATATTATCTATGTGATCGTTCCAATTTAGGTTATTTGTAATTGTAATCCCTAAGTATTTAGTTGAAATTACAGCCCTCAGATTTGTGTGACTTACCGCGTAATCGAAATTTAGCTGATTTCTTTTAGTACTCATGTGAATAACTTCGCACTTTTCTTTATTCAGGGTCAATTGCCACTTTTCGCACCATACAGATTCTTATCTAAATCATTTTGTAAGTCGTTTTGATCATCTGATGACTTTACAAGACGATAAATGACAGCATCATCTGCAAACAATCTAAGACGGCTACTCAGATTGTCTCCTATGTCGTTAATATAGATCAGGAACAATAGAGTGCCTTCCTTGAGGAACGTCGGATAAAATTTCTGTTTTACTCGATGAATTTCTATCTATTACTACGAACTGTGACCTTTCTGACGAATCCAGGCTCACAACAGAGGCGAGACTCCGTAAGCACGCAGTTTGATTAGAAGACGCTTGTGAGGAACGGTGTATGTGTATGTTATAAAGAAATATACCACATTATATAAGTTATCCGTTCACGACATACTTTAATATCGCCGCTTTTTAAAAGATGAAAGTCGCTTCGTTATTCGCTTCTGTTCTCTGGTATCTCAATGATGTCCTCTGTCGGTAATTCATGGGTTACATCAATGATTGTTGTGTTCCTCTCATCAAAAGAAAGGATTTATCCGACTGACATTCCGTAGTAAATTCTTGCAATGAACTAATAGTTGGCTAACGTAGGATATAATACGCTCTTGTGTGCAATTCTACAGTGAATGTATTGAGAATTTAAGAATTCTTTTCCCACATATTTAGATTGATGTAAAACAGTTTCTGAGATTTAAAATGTTTCTGAGATTTAAATTCTGTATTTGAAATATTATTGCAAAGATTTATTTACTGCTCCACTTAGCCATATTTCACCTAACTTATGTGTTAATGCAGTTTGGTATAATATGCTGTATTACAAGTTTTAAATGCACACGCTTCATTGACTACTTTCGTGAAATCTTGAACTAAGTCTTAGCGAAGCTAAAATTGTGGTCGCTACAAGATTCTACCAGGTGACTTCCCTTTCATTCATCTCCCCCAGTCCATGTTCTTCAACCATTTTTCCTTCTCTCCCTTCTACTACCAGCGAATCCCCTATTGCAGTTAAATTCCTGTCTCCTTTACCTGTCAAAATTATTTTTTAACTCATCGTACACTCTTCCAATCACTTTACAATCTGTGAAGCTGGTTGGCTTATAGACTTTTAGTATTGTGGTGGGTGTTCGCTTAGTATCTTTCTTGACTATGATGTTCCTGGTAGCTTACTCGCATTCTTATTTTTTTTTAATTCTTTATTAGACCTACTGCTGCATTATCCCTATGCGATTTTGTATTTTTAACTCTATATCATCTGACCAGAAGTCTTGTTCTTCTGGCGCCACACATCACTAATTTCCACAATACCTGACTTCAACCTATCCATTTCACTTTTTAAATTACTAAATCACTTACCCGATTAACGTTCCGACCCATAGAACACCACTTTTGTTCTTTCATGAGTAGTACCCGCACAGAGATCCGAACGGAGGTCCTCTTTAGTTCCGGAATATTTCATCCAAGAGACTGATTTGTCTGCTATAGAGAAGAGCTGCATGTCCTTAGGGAAAATAATAGCCGTAATTTCCCTTTCCTTTCACACGTTCGTATGTAAATCATATATTCATCTTTCAGTTGTGCTCCGCAAATTCGATAAATGCATTTCACGATGCAAAAATATTTTCTTTAAACTAGTTTCGGCTTTTTGCCAACATCTCGCAGACTTTACAGTTTAAAGTTGTGTAACCCACGTTGAAGGCCTCGCACACCATCGTATTTTAACTTGTGAGTTCATAAGGAGCTATGATACCGGTCGTAAATGCCCTGAAACAGTATCCCTTTACATAGAATCTGACCCACATGTGAATAAAAGCAATCTGGCTCACTTTTTTTGTATTTCTTAGTGGCTAGAACTTTCCCATATCTCAATGGAATAAATGAAGGGCGCTTTAACAGGAATTAAAAGAAGACAAAACTGAAACCATAGTCCCTATCACAGATCTCATGCATCTGCTCACTATAAGAGTCTACGTATTACGCCTTATAGATCTAATTCGTTCGATGCAAATGTATTTGCATTCTAGATCCTACAACACCTAGTAAATGGAAAAGATCTGAGCTAGTGTGACAGCTGAATAAGTTCATTCGTCTTCGTAAGCTCGTGTCCAGAAGTTCCACAGCAACACGAACTTGCCCAAGTAGCTGAAAATTTCGATAAAAATTAAAATACCAACACTCCTTAGAGCAGTCTGTTTTTTTTATCTTGATTGTTATTTTTATTGTTATTGTTATTTCATTCCCCTTCGCACCACATAGGTGAGGGGGGTGGGGGGAGGCGCTGTCAGTGGTACTGTCACCCCGCTCTTCAGCCAAATGATAAAAAAAAATCAAAATGAGATGAAAAAATATTAAACCAAAAAATGAAATATTTACAATGAACAAAAAAATGTTAAAGGTGAAAATAAAACGGAAGTTTTTATATATAAGGAACATGACTTCCTTATCTTTTAGTTAAAAACAGTTGTAATAGTAGGTGAATAACAGACGCACAATAGGAGTACACTTAAAAAATAAAAAAAACATGTTGAAGGGGAACAGGTTGGGCACGGAGGAGGATAGGAGGGCAGTGGCTTAATGATGAAGGACATGTGCGTGGTATCGATGAGGTAGGAGTGAGGAGTGACTGTTGGGAAACGAGAAGGGGATGGAAGGAGATGGTGCTATCGTCGAGGCTAAAATTTGCAGGGTGAAGAGAGGGCGGTGTAGGTAAAGGAGGGTGGAAAGGGAAAAATGAGGTGTATAGATATATGAGGAGAGGGAACTCTGACAAGGTGGAATGGCTGGTGGGTTTAAAGAAGCTGCTTTTTTTTTTTTTTTTTTTGGTCATCAGTCTACTGATTGGTTTGATGCGGTCCGCCACGAATTTCTCTCCTACGCCAGCCTCTTCATCTCAGAGTAGCACTTGCAGCCTACGTCGTCAATTATTTGCAGGATGTGTTCCAATCTCCCAATCTCCGTGTATCTCTACAGTTTCTACCTCTACAGCTCTCTCTACCACCATGGAAGGGAAGGTATTCCCTAATGTCTTATAGATGTCATCTCATCCTGTCCCTTCTCCTTGTCATTGTCTTCCACATATTCCTTTCCTCTCCGATTCTGCACAGGACCTCCTCATTCCTTACCTTATCAGTTCACCTAATTTCCGTCATTCGTCAGTAGCACTACATCTCAAATGCTTCCATTCTCTTCAGTTCCGGTTTTCCCACAGTCCATGTATCACTACCATACAATGCTGTACTCTAGACGTACATTCTCAGAAATTGCTTCCTCAAATTAAGGCCGATATTTGTTATTAGTAGACTTCCCTACACCAGGAATGCACTTTTTGCCATTGCTAGTCTGCTTTTGATGTCCTCCTTGCTCTGTCTGTCATTGGTTATTTTACTGCCTAGGTATCAGAATTCCTTAACTTCATTTACTTCGTGACCATCAGTCCTGATGTTAAGTTTCTCGCTCTTCTCGTTTCTACTACTTTTCATTACCTTCCTCTACCTTCGATTTACTCTCAGTCCAAACTCTGCACTCATTAGATTGTTCATTCAGTTCAGCAGATCATGTAATTCTTCTCCACTTTCACTTAGGATAGCAATGTCATCAGCGAATCGTATCATTGATATCCTTTCACCTTGAATTTTAATTCCACTCCTGAACCTTTCTTTTATTTCCATCACTGCTTCCTCGAAGTACAGATTGAACATTAGGGGCGAAAGGCTACATCCTTGTCTTGCACTCTTTTTAATACGAGCACTTAGTTCTTGGTCGTCCACTCTTATTATTCCCTCTTGGCTGTTGTACATATTGTATATGACCCGTCTCTCCTTATAGCTTAGTCCTACGTTTTTCAGAATTTCGAACATCTTGCACCATTTTACATTGTCGAGCCTTTTTTCCAGGTCGACAAATCCTATGAACGTGTTTTGATTTTTCTTTAGTCTTGCTTCCATTATTAAACGCAAAGTAAGAATTGCCTCTCTCGTGCCTTTACCTTTCCGAAAGCCAAACTGATCGTCATCTAGCGCATCCTAAGTTTTCTTTTCCATTCTTCTGTATATTATTCTTGTAAGCAACTTGGATGCATGAGCTGTTAATCTGATATTGCGATAATTCTCGCATTTGTCAAGTCTTCCCGTCTTCGGAAATGTGTGGATGATGCTTTTCCGAAATTGATGGTTTGTCGCCAGATTCATACATTCCACACAATAACTTGAATAGTCGTTTTGTTGCCACTTCTTCCATTGATTTTAGAAATTCTGATCAAATGTTATCTATCCCTTTTCCCTTATTTGATCTTAACTCCTCCAAAGCTCTTTTAAACTCTGATTCTAATACTGGAACCCGTATCTCTTCTAAATCGACTCCTGTTTCTTCTTCTATCACATCAGACAAATCTTCCCCCTCATACCTGGTAGAGGCTTTCAATGTATTCTCCTCTGCATTTAACAGTGGAATTCCCGTTGCACTCTTAATGTTATCACCCCTGCTTTTAATGTCACGGAAGGTTTTTTTGATTTTCCTGTATGCTGAGTCTGTCTTTCCGACAATCATTTCTTTTTCCATGTCTTTTTTCCTGCAGCCATTTCGTCTTAGCTTCCTATTTATTTCATTACTTGTTGTTGTTGTTATGGTCTTCAGTCCTGGGACTGGTTGATGCAGCTCTCCATGCTACTCTATCCTGTGCAAGCTTCTTCATCTCCTAATACCTACTGCGGCCTACATCCTTCTGAATCTGCTTAGTGTGTTCATCTCTTGGTCTCCCTCTACGATTTTTACCCTCCACGCTGCCCTCCAGTGCTAAATTGGTGATCCCTTGATGCCTCAGGACATGTCCTACCAACCGATCCCTTCTTCTGGTCAAGTTGTGCCACAAACTCCTCTTCTCCCCAATTCTATTCAATACCTCCTCATTAGTTATATGATCTACCCATCTAATCTTCAGCATACTTCTGTTGCACCACATTTGAAAAGCTTCTATTCTCTTCTTGTCTAAACTGTTTATCGTCCACGTTTCACTTCCATACACGGCTACACTCCATACAAATACTTTCAGAAACGGCTTCCTGACACTTAAATCTATACTCGATGTTAACAAATTTCTCTTCTTTAGAAAAGCTTTCCTTGCCACTGCCAGTCTACATTTTATATCCTCTCTACTTCGAACATCATCAGTTATTTTGCTCCCCAAATAGTAAAACTCCTCTCCTAATCTAATTCCCTCAGCATCACCCGACTTAATTCGACTACCTTCCATTATCCTTGTTTTGCTTTTGTTGATGTTCATCTTATACCCTCCTTTCAAGACACTGTCCACTCCGTTCAACTGCTCTTCCAAGTCTTTTGCTGTCTCTGACAGAATTACAATGTTTTTGTTTCTTCTCCATGGATTTTAATACCTACTCGGAACTTTTCTTTTGTTTCCTTACTGCTTCCTCAATATACAGATTGAATAACATCGGGGAGAGGCTACAACCCTGTCTCACTCCCTTCCCAACCACTGCATCCCGTTCGACATCCCCTCGACTCTTATAACTGCCATCTGCTTTCTGTACAAATTGTAAATAGCCTTTCACTTCCTGTATTTTACCCCTGCCACCTTCAGAATTTGAAAGAGAGCATTCCAGTCAACATTATCAAAAGCTTTCTCTAAGTCTACAAATTTCAGAAACGTAGGTTTGCCTTTCCTTAATCTTTCTTCTAAGATAAGTCGTAGGGTCAGTATTGCCTCACGTGTTCCAACATTTCTGCGGAATCAAAACTGATCTTCCCCGAGGTCGGCTTCTACCAGTTTTTCCATTCGTCTGTAAAGAATTCGCGTTAGTATTTTGCAGCTGTGACTTATTAAACTGATAGTTAGGTAATTTTCACATCTGTCAACACCTGCTTTCTTTGGGATAGGAATTATTATATTCTTTTTGAAGTCTGAGGGAATCTCGCCTGTCTCATACATCTTGCTCACCAGATGGTAGAGTTTTGTGAGGACTGGCTCTCCCAAGGCTGTCAGTAGTTCTAATGGAATGTTGTCTACTCCCGGGGCCTTGTTACTTAGCGACTTGTATTTCTGTATTCCTGAGTTTGCCGGAACATTTTTGGGCTTCCTCCTTTCATCGATCAATTGAAGTATTTCTTCTGTTACCCATGGTTCCTTCGCGTTTATCTTCTTTGTACCCATGTTTTCCTTCACGACTTCTGTGAACGCCCTTTTTAGATATGTCCTTTCCTCTTCAACTGTACTGCCTACTGATGGTTCAAATGGCTCTGAGCACTATGGAGCTTAACTTCTAAGGTCATCAGTCGCCTAGAACTTAGAACTACTTAAACCTAACTAACCTAAGAACATCACACACATCCATGCGCGAGGCAGGAGTCGAACCTGCGACCGGAGCGGTCGCGCGGTTTCAGACTGTAGCGCCTAGAACCGCTCGTCCACCCCGGCCGGCACTGCCTACTGAGCTATTTCTTATTGCTGTATCTATAGTCTTAGAGAAGTTCAACCGTATCTCGTCATTCCTTAGTACTTCCGTATCCCACTTCTTTGGGTATTGATTCTTCCTGACTAATGTCTTAAACTTCAGCCTACTCTTCATCATTACTATATTGTTATCTGAGTCGGTATCTGTTCCTGGGTACACCTTACAATCCAGTATCTGATTCCGGAATCTCTGTCTGACCATGATGTAATCTAACTGAATTCTTCCCGTATCACCCGGCCTTTTCCAGGTATGCCTCCTCCTCTTGTGATTCTTGAACAGAATATTCGCTATTACTAGCTGAAACTTGTTGAGAACTCAGTTAGTCTTTCTCCCCTTTCAATCCTTGATCCAAGCTCATATTCTCCTGTAACCTTTTCTTCTACTCCTTTCCTTACAACTGCATTCCAGTCCTCTATGACTATTAGATTTTCATCCCTCTTTGTATACTGTATTACCCTTTCAATATCCTCATACACATTCTCTATCTCTTCATCTTCAGCTTACGACGTCGGCATGTATACCTGAACTATCGTTGTCGGTGTTGGTTTGCTATCGATTCTGAGAAGAACAACCCTGTCACTGAACTGTTCATAGAAACACACTCTCTGCTTTATCTTCCTATTCACAACGGATCCAATTCCCGTTATACCATTTGTAAGTAGGCTGTTTATGTTTTCTTTATGTAAGTTTGCTGTTTATGTTTTCTTATTGGCAACGTTACGTAGCGCTCTCTGTATGAAAATCACTGGCTGTGCTGTGTGCAGTATGTCGCTAGTTTGCATTGTTGCCTGCCATTGTTGTCATGAACTGCTATAGCTGGATGTGAACAGCAGATAGCGCTGGGCAGTTGGAGGTGAGCCGCCAGCAGTGGTGGACGTGGGGAGAGAGATGGCGGAGTTTTGATAATCTGTAAGACTGAATGTCAATTATGAATATTAAGGTAAATACATTGTTTGTTCTCTATTAATATCTTTCATTTGCTAACTATCCCTATCAGTAGTTAGTACCTTCAGTAGTTTGAATCTTTTATTTAGCTGGCAGTAGTGGCGCTCGCTGTTTTGCAGTAGCTTGAGTAGCGAAGATTTTTGTGAGGTAAGTGATTTGTAAAAGGTATAGGTTAAAGTTAGTCAGGGCCATTGTTTTGTAGGGGTTATTGAAAGTCAGATTGCGTTGCGCTAAATAATATTGTGTGTCAGGTTAAGCACAGGCTTGTATAATTGTTCTAAGTGGACGTTTCACATGTAAAATTGTTCAAAGGGGACGTTTCATATGTCGACCCTTAGCCTAGGATACCTCACTGGAATCTTCTGATTTTTTCTTGTAGTTTGTGTATTTAGTGTAGCTTTTGTTTATAGCTAGCGCGTAATTGTAGAGAGAATCTCCTTTGTAGTTGCAGTCTTTCATTGTTGTACTGTAAAACAGTTGTGGTATGCATGTAGATTTGCACCAAGTATTTCGCAGCTGCAATTAACTAGATATTATTTTCAGTGCTATGTTAATGTGTTCTCCTATTTTTGCTCTTCAAATTGTGTTTTTCTGTGTTATCGTGTGAAATATTGTCACAATAATGGCGTGTGAAAAACGTAACACTCGGCTCCAAAGTAAACTGAGAAACGACAGTGAAGACGAAAGCAATGTGTTAGCGCCACTGTGTAATGAGTTAACTAATGTTCAAAGTAGTAATTTGGTAACTGTGCATAGGGAAATGGAGCGGACGTCAAACAATGGCGTAGACAGTCAAACAGGTAGTGAACAGGGAAGCATTATCGATCGGTCGGTCGGCAACAGCTCGCCTCAGGAATCCGAAATGATAGGACACAATATTGCAAATACTGTAGATTCAGGTTTTGCGTCCTCACCGTTTTCTCAAATAAGTCAAGACACATTTTCAGCTTGTCAAAATGTGAATGTTGCCGGCGCAAATGCACTGCCGAAAAGAGTAGAGGAACAGATTCCAGACACTAATGCATTGTTATTACAACTAATGCAACAAATGGAACAAAATCAGAGACAGATGGGACAAAATCTTCAAAAGTTAGACACAATGGAACAAAATCTTAAAAAGTTAGACACAGTGGAACAAAATCTTAAAAAGTTAGACACAGTGGAACAAAATCTTCAAAAGTTAGACACAATGGAACAAAATCTTCGGAAGTTAGACACCACACTTGAACAAACACGTGAAGATCTAACTACTGAGTTACATAACATTGAATCGAAATGCCAAAAAGTCTGTAATGACGTAAAAACACAAATTTGTGAGCATTTTCAGCCTATTTTTTCGCGGCATGAAAATGCATTACAGAATCACGAAGCAGCCATAAAAGAGCTGCAAACTATTGTTCATGAAAATCATGAGACCTTGCAAGCTAAAATGGACTCAGTTGCATCTACCGATTCGGTTACGCAACTTGCAAAAACTCAGGAAAACTTAAAGGACACAGTAGAAAGACACATGGGGGAAATTAGTTCATTATCAGAGAAAGTAGCCGAACTTTCGGATCAGGTCACTAACTTATCTACAAAGGTAGATGATGATCTGAATGACACAAGACCCATAGCCTTCACTGACACAGAAGAGTATGAACAAATTAGAAAATTCAAACAAAATCAAAATCAAATCAATACACAGTACAAAAGAGAAATCCGGGAAGTACAAGATCAGTTGACACAGGTAATACAAGAATTACATATTTCAGAGGATACTCGCGCTCCAACACGGGAAGAGGAACTTAGAAATACGGAAAAGCCACAAAATAATAGCACAGGGCATTTCGGTAATTATGAAAGAAATTGGCAAGGTACACCGAATTTTGAGATGGAACCGCCGAAACGACGTGACAATGACCGACATGCTACTCGCCGACACGATGATTTTGACTATAAGCTGTTCATTACTACACGTAAATTCAAAACATTTAAGAATTCTGGCAACGACATTCATCCACAAGCATGGCTCCATCAATTCTCTCATTGTTTTCCTCCCAACTGGTCATTGGAGCACAGATTAGAATTTATGTGTGGCTACTTAGAGAATGAACCAGCTGTAAGAATGCGATCGGTCATTCATGATTGCCACAGTGAAGGAGAATTTTACCATGCCTTCCTCTCAGCATATTGGTCTCAAGCCACACAAGACCGCGTAAAACATAGCATCATGATGATGAAACACTTTGAACAATCTGAATTTTCCAGTCTTGTCAAATATTTTGAAGACATGTTGCACAAGAATCAGTACCTATCAAACCCATACAGCCCCTCAGAACTCATCCGCATTTGCTTAATCAAACTGCCTGAACATTTACGACATATTATTTTGGCAGGACGTTGCAAAGACGACATTGAAGCTTTTCAGGGATTGTTACAAGAACTGGAAATTGACACAGACAGTCGCGGGATGCGAAAACAGGAAAACAATCACTACAGGTCACATCCGTCTCAATTCCGTGACGACAGAAACAATAAATGGCCACGACAAACCTATTCTTACAACGTAAATCGTGACCAAAACAGACACCACCCATATGACAACCACTGGCAGAGTAATAGTTACAGGGAAAGATCACCTTTCCGCGGTAATGACTATCACAGAGACAATCAGAGAAACAGACAATATGGGAACCAATATAACTATTATCAAGGGAGACAGAATAACTTTAGACGCAACGGTCCAGCACGCAGTTACGACTCAGGCAGAAATTCTCCACCACATGACCGACAAGAAAGAAACTATCGAACCTACCGACATGACGACAGACGATATGATCGTAACGACAGACCTGAATTGCATCAGAACTGGCGAGTTTTAAACAGAGCTGGGCCCTCTGGGCAAGGCGAATTTGTGGAAGTTAGGCCTCCAAATCCCAATAACGACGCGTGCCAACAAAGAGACAATAGGCGATGACTCACACCACTGGCAGCCACAAGACGTACTTATGAAACTGACGACGGAGCTGCCGTAGCTAGTAATTACGTAAAAATGGAAGACATTAGGGACATCTTACTCCAGGAACACGACGTAAAACATAACAACATTGCATATCCTGTGATCCACATTACTGTAAATGACGTAAAATTTACGGCAGTACTTGACTCTGGCAGTCCCATTTCAGTAATTAGTGAAACAGCTTTTAGCAAATGCAACAAATCGAACGATTGCCCCACACTTCCGTTACGTAAGATTAAATTACAAGGTGCAATCTTTGGAAAAAGTGTAGATGTACGCCAACAAACCAATTTAGAATTCTTTTGCCAAAGCCACAGCTTCTCTATGAACTTTCTTATTGTTCCATTATTGTCGACGGAAATTATACTGGGAGTAGACTTTTTGAATGAATATAAAGCAATCTTAAGCTTTCACGATGCTGAAATAAGTTTAGAGAAAGAAGGTATGTCAATAGCTTTGAAATTTGAAGACTGGCTCTCAAACCATGATGTGGAAATTAATCGGCTTTACCTTCTGTTAGATAACAGTTCGGAATTTTCTACGGAACTAGACACTAACAATCACTCTGCAAGTACTGACAGGGATGACATCGACGGCATATTTGAAATTAATGAGTTAATTCGGAATAAAATTCAGACAATTGAGAATTGTAATGACACTGATAGGCAGGACCTTTTTAAGATTTTACAAGCACATTCCACAGTTTTTACTCACAAAACAGGAACAATCAAGGGGTTTCAATACCAATTTCGTGTTCGTGAGCATACTAAATTTTGTGTTAGACCATACGTAATTCCAGCACATTATAGGGACCGTGTTAGAACAGAAATACGATCTATGCTTGACGAGGGCATTATTGAGCCTGCAGTAAGCTCATACAACAATCCGTTACATGTTGTTGAGAAGAAAAATGGATCGATCAGACTTGTCTTAGATTCGAGACAAATCAATACTATCATTATTCCTGAAACAGACAGGCCGCAGACGATGGAAGAACTTCTTCAAAATTTTAATGGTGTAAAAGTGTTGTCTTCCATTGATCTCAGATCCAGCTTTTATCAGATCGAACTTCATCCAGAATGTAGAAAATACACAGCTTTCCTTTGTTTCGGCGTTTGTTATCAGTTTCGGAAACTTCCTTTTGGGTTGAACATTTCTTCAGCAGCATTCATTCGCGGGTTAAATTCCATATTACCTGAGTTCTTAAAACGTCACATCACCTTATATGTGGACGATATTCTAATAGCAGAAGCTTCATGGGAACAACATAACCGCATACTCAACAGTTTGTTACGTATTTTTGCAGAATCTGGAATTACAGTTAACTTGGAAAAGTCTGAATTCGGTAGGACAAAGGTGAAGTTTTTGGGACATATTATTTCTTCTGAAGGCATTCAGCCGGATCCTGAAAAGTTAGAAGCAATTAGAGCCATTCCAGTTCCATCCACAAAAAAACAAGTCCGCAGTTTTCTAGGTCTCGTAAATTTTTACTGTCGTTTTCTGAATATGCAAATTCTAGTTACACCAAAACTTTGTTCTCTCACTGGAAAAAATACTATTTGGAACTGGGACGAACAAGCACAGTTGGAATTCAATTCTTTGAAAGAAGCGTTACTTCACGCGCCAATACTAGCTCATCCAGATCTGTCACAAGATTTCTGCCTTAGCACTGATTCTTCCAAAGTTGGTCTTGGTGCCCATTTATTTCAAGAAGCCATAGAAGATGACATTACTGTTCAGAAAACCATTGCTTTTGCTAGCCGAGTGCTAACAAAATCTGAAAAAAATTATTCCGTTACTGAATTAGAAGCTTTAGCTATCGTTTGGGCATTTAACAAATTTCGTTTCTTTCTTTCTGGTAAGCACGTAAAAGTATACAGTGATCATCGTGCATTACAGTTTCTTATGTCTTCAAAATTAAATCATGATAGGTTAAAACGTTGGGCATTGTTTCTGCAAGAATTCCGCTTCACAATAGTCTACATTCCCGGCAAGGAGAACATTGTTGCGGACGCGCTGTCACGCGCACCGGCTGGGCTTGAGAAAAGTAACACAGAAGGCAACCTCGAGAAAAATTTCAGTATTCTTTACATTCAGAAAGTCGCCTTTGAAAACTTCATCACCACATCTTTAAAGGACATTGCTCATGAACAAGATAAAGATCCGATTTGGAAAGATATCAAAAGTAAATGGCATGAAAAGACACACACTCAGATTCGGCATTATTACCTGGTTAGAAACAACATACTTTTCAAACGCTGCACTGTTGATGACAAGCTATGGGTACTTTGCATTCCAGACGATTTTGTTAATAAGCTCATTTGGTACATTCATTTCAGCTACGCACATTTTGGTCCACGAAAATGTTATCATATTCTTCGAACGACTTGTTATTTTAACAATATGGAAAAGCGAATTCGAAGAGTCTTGTCTATTTGTAAACTTTGTCAAAAGGCGAAACCATCTACTATCTCACATCGTGCTCCGTTGTTTCCTATTATTCCTTCCAAATTAAAAGAATTTGCTGCTGTTGATCTCTTGGGACCCCTTGTCACAACATCGAATGGATTTTCGTACGTTCTAGTCGCTGTTGAACTTACTTCAAAATTTGTTTCTTTCACTCCGTTACGTAAAGCCACTGGACGGTCTGTATCCAACGCCTTTGTTAAAAATTTCTTACGTGAAGTGGGACACGTTAGTAAAGTCATTTCAGATAACGGACCGCAATTCAGATCTGCTGTTTGGTCACGCATGCTTCGGAATCATAAAATCAAACCTGTTTTTATTTCATTGTATTCACCACACTGTAACCCGTCTGAATGGATTATGAAAGAAATCAATAAGCTTTGCAGACTTTATTGTCACAGAAAGCATCAGCATTGGGACAGATATTTACACTTATTTCAAAATGTGCTGAATGAAATGCCTCATGATTCCACTGCTTTACCACCTACTCTTGTACTGAAGAATGTAGAACCTCCGAACAGAATCAGAGAGCTTGTACCTTTCCCGAATACACGTAAACTTCGACACAAAGACATAATTGATTTGGCTCTTAAAAATATAAAATCTGCAGCAGACAAAAGGAGAAAACTACACGGTAAAGCAAATGCAAAGAAATTATGTATTGGTCAGAAAGTTCTCATTAAAGCTCATTCATTGTCACATAAGAAGAAACACTTGAGTCACAAATTCTTTCTAGTTTACAATGGACCTTACAGAATCCGACGTATACCACATGATAATTGCGTTGAAGTTGAAACTCTGCGTACTAGGAAGAGTAAAGGTTTACACCACATTTCTCATGTAAAACCATTTATTGACAGATAATCTGCTTTTTAACTTAGTCTTTGCAATTTTCACTTCACGCTACTTATACAATTTGTCACACTGAGAATCTGTTAACATGCAACAATGTTTGAAGTTAAATATCCAGTAAGAACCAAGAGAACTTATTTAAACAGAAATTACGAATGCATTGTTATTGCGAACAGACGACACAGTGTAATTGTGTGTGTACATTCTTGCTTGTTAGTTGCACGATTAGAACATTTACCAGCACTGCTAATGAAATTTTCATGCAACATTTTGGTTTGCTTACGAGTGGATTCTGGATTTGGTGCTTTCTGTGAAATGCCAGATGACACAGTGGTTGGTTTGTGTGACAGCTACACGATTATATCACGACGTTACTAATGAGTGACAATTTACAATGTTGCTTTTGCGGTGTATCTGTTTGATATCTGCACAGTTTTTCTGAATTCTTCTGTAAAGTAAAACATGTTTTAGTGGTGACTTTTGTGCTATTGCTACAAGGAGACAGCCTTTTCCGTAGCACAACAATACTTTACAGCACAGTAATTTCTTCATCGCAACAATAAGCATAATAACTAAGTTATCTATACGCAAAGCATTTCACTTTTGTTTATCATGAGGTAAGTACATTGACTTCTGCAGAACTTAGCTTTCGGAGGACAATAACTACGACACTTCCCAGAGATTATCTTACAGCAAGACGCACATTTAGCGCTACTGGACACGTATTTGAGTGATTAATTTTGTACTTAAGACATTTATTTTTAGAGATTTTTGAATTACAAAAAAAGTTTTTCGTGACACATTTCATTTCATTGCTGTAAGCTGTAATACCTGAGGATAAAATTACAATAAACCTCAGGGGAGTACACGCCTACTTTGTGTACCATGTGTTTGGCAAGCACAAGGAGCCCTAGCTAATATGGTATTTGCTTATACAATTTAACACATCGGTACCATATTTCTCTAACACATAAATTACACACCTATCTGATCATTTAACAGAGAAACAAACATCCTTTTACTACGTCAGTGACACATGTTTACGCCATTACAGAGTTGGATTACTTCACACTTAAGAAATTGTACTTTGTCTGTACTTTGTGCACTGTTCATATTTTTTTGGAACCATTGTGATACTATGAGAACTTTGAATGATGTATTTGGTAAGGGAGTATGATTTTAAAGTATGTTGGAGGCAGATGACACTTTTGACATGAGCAGAGAATTTTGTTAGGTTTTGAAATTATTGGAGGAAGCTACGACGATTTTGAGATTTGACTGAGGTTTTATGATGTTATTTTTACGACGACGATGTGTATTATGCTGTTGCGGTAAGTTTATGATCCATAAGCTGATGCTATATGAGTTATTTGATTATGCTATGTATCTGTTATGATGAAATATGGAAAAAGTGTCGACGAATAAGGTAAGGAGTAATGAATAGTGGTTAGGGACTCTTGACTTGTGAAAAAGGATGTTGGAAACCAAGAATCGTACTTTAAGAGTTATGAAATGTGTGTGTAAATGCGTGAATGTATCACAATGCAAGCGAAAATATTTTGGACACTGTCATATCAATAGCATTTTGTTTCTACAGATTTGCAACGCTAATTCTTGACCTGTGAAATTTTGTATATGAGACTGTCACTGTAGCGGAAACTACTGTCGTAAATATTTCCGTAAGAAAGTTAAGTGACCACCTGCACATAATGTGACGTGGGCACCCAGGTGTGTCAGACACCTGGAGAACAAGCCTTTTCAGACGCTCAGGTAGAAAAGAAAGCCATTAGGGTGTGCCAGAGGCACAGGTGGAAGAGAAGGACAAAGAGAGGCCTATACACCTGTTAATGACATTCCTTTGTAGAGGGCATCGCTAATGCGACACGCTCGCTACTTGAAAACATATGATTTTTGTAATGCGTTGTGGGCACACAGCTGTGTCAAACACCTGGAGAATAAGCCATTAGGATGTGCCTTTCATCGCTAATGCGACACCCTCGTTACTTAAAAATTTATGATATTTACTGAAATGCCTAACAAAATGACAAGAAATATTTTTACATCTGCACACCTGATTATGACAAGAGTCTTTGTACGAGAGTTGAGAGCAATTAACTTATGAAATGAAATGTCACATGACTACTGAATGACATTTTTATGCTTTGGTTTGCGTAATTGCTTATTTCATTTGATATCTGGTTTCCAGCTGTGTTGCAGCATTGCTTTTATAAAATGAGATGCATTTGCTAATGTGAACTCTTTCTGTCAACAGATCTATTAAATGATAATTTTGTAATCCACATTCTTTAAAAAAGGAGCACTTGGAAAGGAAAGAACAATAAGAAGTAACTAGTAACAGTAACACTTAATTTTCTTTTCAGGTACATGGTAATATTTTTTTACAATCAGTTGTTATGGTGCACCACTTCAATTACATAGACATTAAGATGTGAATATGCATTTCCCTTGTCTGCATTGTTGTTTTTACTGTAATATTTTTTCTGGTTGCGCTATGTCATGTTTAGGTATAAGTTGCTGCTGTTTGCCAGGCATAGTGTTATTGAATTTGACTTTTGCTAATTTATGCTGCTAGCTTTGCCAATTTGCATTTTTTGTCATTTCTGTTTGTGTTGATTTGTTGTGATGCTGCATTGCCTCGTCCCTTGGTATATATATCTGAGCTCAGTAGATTTAAGTTAGCTTAAGAGGGGGTAGACTATATATGAAACGTCTCCTTAGAACAATTTTACATGTGAAACGTCCACTTAGAACAATTATACAAGCCTGTGCTTAACCTGACACACAATATTATTTAGCGCAACGCAATCTGACTTTCAATAACCCCTACAAAACAATGGCCCTGACTAACTTTAACCTATACCTTTTACAAATCACTTACCTCACAAAAATCTTCGCTACTCAAGCTACTGCAAAACAGCGAGCGCCACTACTGCCAGCTAAATAAAAGATTCAAACTACTGAAGGTACTAACTACTGATAGGGATAGTTAGCAAATGAAAGATATTAATAGAGAACAAACAATGTATTTACCTTAATACTCATAATTGACATTCAGTCTTACAGATTATCAAAACTCCGCCATCTCTCTCCCCACGTCCACCACTGCTGGCGGCTCACCTCCAACTGCCCAGCGCTATCTGCTGTTCACATCCAGCTATAGCAGTTCATGACAACAATGGCAGGCAACAATGCAAACTAGCGACATACTGCACACAGCACAGCCAGTGATTTTCATACAGAGAGCGCTACGTAACGTTGCCAATAAGAAAACATAAACAGCAAACTTACATAAAGAAAACATAAACAGCCTACTTACATAGTAGCGCTCTCTGTATGAAAATCACTGGCTGTGCTGTGTGCAGTATGTCGCTAGTTTGCATTGTTGCCTGCCATTGTTGTCATGAACTGCTATAGCTGGATGTGAACAGCAGATAGCGCTGGGCAGTTGGAGGTGAGCCGCCAGCAGTGGTGGACGTGGGGAGAGAGATGGCGGAGTTTTGATAATCTGTAAGACTGAATGTCAATTATGAATATTAAGGTAAATACATTGTTTGTTCTCTATTAATATCTTTCATTTGCTAACTATCCCTATCAGTAGTTAGTACCTTCAGTAGTTTGAATCTTTTATTTAGCTGGCAGTAGTGGCGCTCGCTGTTTTGCAGTAGCTTGAGTAGCGAAGATTTTTGTGAGGTAAGTGATTTGTAAAAGGTATAGGTTAAAGTTAGTCAGGGCCATTGTTTTGTAGGGGTTATTGAAAGTCAGATTGCGTTGCGCTAAATAATATTGTGTGTCAGGTTAAGCACAGGCTTGTATAATTGTTCTAAGTGGACGTTTCACATGTAAAATTGTTCTAAGGAGACGTTTCACATTTTCTGTTGCTGTTAATATTACTCTACACTCATCTGACCAGAAATCTTTGTCTTCTTCACTTGACTTCACTTCACTACACTGACTCCTACTATATCAAGATTAAGCCTTTGCATTTCCCTTTTCAGATTTGCTAGTTTTCCTACCACGTTCAAGCATCTGAAATTCCACGCCCCGACTCGTAGAACGTTATCCTTTCGTTGACTACTCAATCTTTTACTCATGGTAACGTCTCCCTTGGCAGTCGCTTCCCGCAGACTATTCCGGAACCTTTTGCCAATGGAGATATCATCATGACACTTCTTCTATTACAGGCCACATGTCCTGTGGATACACGTTACGTGTCTTTAATGCAGTGATTTCCATTGCCTTCAGCATCCTCATGCCGTTGATCATTGGTGATTCTTCCGCCTTTAGGGGCAGTTTCCCACCCCTAGGACAAGAGAGTGCCCTGAACCTCTGTCTGCTCCTCCGCCCTCTTTGACTAGGCCGTTGGCAGACTGAGGCTGACTTCTTATGCCGGAACTCGTCGGCCGCCAATGTTGATTATTAATCAAAATTTAAGCAGCGGCAGGATTCGATAATCCCAAAAGTAAGATCTCCTATTTTTTTATAAGTACAGAACCCTGTTTGTGTGGCAGTTGGTCACACTGTTATGAAGAGTGCTTCACGCGCAATGTGTAAACATGCGCACGCCGCGCTGAGGCACTCAGTCTTTGCTTGGCAGTCGTTGAGAATGCAGTTCCCGTTGGATGTTACCGCCAAGTGCGAATTGCGTGCAGTTATTCGATTTTTGAACCCAAAGGGCACTGTGCCGATTGAAATCCATTGCCAATTGACGGAAGTGTATGGTGAGTCGTGCATGGACGTCAAAAATGTTCGTAAGTGGTGTAGATAGTTTGCAGCTGGTCGGACCGAAATTCACGACTAACAAAGGAGCGGGAGACCGTTAATGTCTGAGGAGTCAGTGCTGAAGGTTGAGCAAATCATGTGTGAAGATCGGCGGATCACCCTGAATGATTACTGCACGTTGGTTCCTGAGGTTTCCCGAAGCACCGCTTACAGAATTTTAACGGAAACACTAAACTACCGGAAGGTGTGCGCAAGATTGGCGCCACGCATGCTGACTGAGGACCACATGCGGCAACGAGTTGATGCTTCCCGCGCATTTCTTCACCGCCTTGCAACCGAACAAGACAACTTTCTGGACTCGATTGTCACGGGTCACGAAACCTGGGCTTACCACTTTACACCTGAGACTAAGCAACAATCACGCCAGTGGCGGCATCCTTCTTCGCCAAAGCCGCGGAAATTCAAACAAACGCTGTCTGCCGGTAAAGTCATGACAACTGTTTTTTGGGATCGGGAAGGGGTTTTGTTGGTCAACTTTATGCCCACTGGGACCACAATTAACGCTGATAGGTTCACTGACAAAATACGCTCTCATTTGCCGAGACGATAGTTAGCATAGCCTTCAGCTACGTCATTTGCTACGACCTAGCAAGGCGCCATTACCAGTTACTATTGATACTGAATCATGTACAGTCAAGAGCGACGCTCATCATTAATGGATTAAAAAAAATGTTCATCCGTTGTACCAGTTATTTGGTCTTTCTCTGGTTCCAGTGATGTATGGAACTCGGGAAGAGCGATTGTTTAAGCTCCCCTGTGCCCTATGTAATTAGTGCAGTCTTGTCGTCGCGATCCCTACGTGAGTGATAAGTAGGGGATTGCATTATGTTCCTAGATTCGTCATAAGCTGGCCCTTGACATTTCGTGAGCCTTCCAGAATAAATTGTGCCAACCTTCAAACGTTTGCCAGTTCATTTTCTTCAGAATCTCATACTCGCACCCTACCACAGGTGATTACTAACGTGATGATCAACTATTCAGTTAGTCGACCTTTTTCCAGGCTTTGTGCTTCCACTGGTGATGTTCCTGCGTCCATGAAAATAATGGAAAAAGTATGAAGCTTAACGTTTAACGTTCGGTCAACGACGAGGTCATTACAGACAGAGCACCAACTAGGATTGGGGAAGGGTGGATTCCAGCGAAATCCTCCCAGCGTAGGCCTCAACGATCTAGGAAAATCACTGAAAACCGCAATCAGGTTTACGGGAGTGATTGAACCACTGTCCTGAATGCGAGTACAGTGCTTTACCACAATACCATCTCACTCGGCGTGAATTCTGTGGCTTGCCGCGTTTAGACATAAGGTACAACTACTGGACAGTGGCTACTGTACCCCATAGCGAGGACATTGTCCTGATTAACGTGGCTGCTCATCCGTTGTTGTCATCCAGAATTTCTACATCTACATATATAGTCCAGAAATCAGTGTACCGTTTATGGCAGGGGGTACTTCGTACTAGTATTACCGATTTTCTGTCCTGTTCTACTCCCGTACTGAGCGTTGGAAAAGTGCCTGCTTTTATGGCTTTTTCACAGCCTAATCTGTCTTATCTTAATCTACTGGTACCTTCGCGAGGCCGGCCGGAGTTGCCGAGCGGTTCTAGGCGCTTCAGTCTGGAACTGCGCGACCGCTACGTCCGCAGGTTCGAATCCTGCCTCGGGCATGGATGTGTGTGATGTTCTTAGGTTAGTTAGGTTTAAGTAGTTCTAAGTTCTCAGATGTTAAGTCCCATAGTGCTCAGAGCCATTTGAACCATTTTGAACCTTCGCGAGTTAAAGTTTGGTGTTAGTATAATGGTCCCACAGCTTCTGAAAATACTGGTCCCATAAATTTATCGAATAGGGTTTCGCGAGAGTTGCACCGTCTGTTTTAAAAGGACTCCCATTTGAGTTCTCCGAGCACTTCCGTTACACTTTCGTGTGGACTGTACCGACCTGTTACTATCCTAGCAGCGCGTATTAATATTTGTTGGATGTCTTATCTCGCGTATTAGGACACGGCTCCTTTATACCTCGTATATCCGCTCTAGTTTCCCAGAACACTGCCAACGCGTCCGTGTTCTTGCCTGATGATAATAATAATAATAATATTTCTTGATCGTTTCATTTTATGTCACGTCTTAGTGTCGTTGTTGTGGCCTTCAGTCCTAATACTGGTTTGACGCAGCTTTCCATGCTACTCTATCCTGTGCAAGCATTTTCATCTCCGAACAACTACTACAGCCTACATTCTTCTGAATCTGCTTACTGTATTCATCTCTTGGTCTCCCTCTACGGTTTTTACGCTGGACAGTTCCCTCCAGTAGTAAATTTGTGAACCCTTGATGTCTCAGAATGTGTCCTATCAATCTATCCCTTCCCCTAACCAGGTTCTGCCACAAATTTATTGTCTCCCCAACTCTACTCAGTACCTCCTCATATACGTGATCTACGCACCTAATCTTCGGCATTCTTCTGTAGCACCACATTCGAAAAGCTTCTTTTCTCTTTTTGTCTAAGCTGTATATCATACACATTTAACCTCCATACAAGCAACGTGCCGTCATTTAATTTCTCACTGCAGAGAAAAAAACTGTGGGGAATATTCACAAACGCTTATGCAAATTCTATGGAGAATCTGCTGTCGAGAGAAGTACAGTGGTTGCTGGGCAGGGAGGGTGAGGTCATCAGAAGGCGGTTCGGCGGAGCTCCACGATTTGCAGCGGTCGGGGAGACCATACACGGCTGTCACACCTGACCTAGCCCTCTCGGACTTCCACTTGTGTGGGTCACTAAAGGATGCCACTCGTGGAATACATTTTGAGGACGATGAGGAGATGATTCACACAATGAAGCACTGGCTCCGCCACCAGGACAAGGATTGGTACCGACAGGGCATGCACGTCCTTGTTTCGCGCTGGAGGAAGGCCATAGAACGGGATGGGGATTACGTGGAAAAATAAGATGTGTAGATAAAATGCTATTTTTTCGTCTGTGTAATTCTTATTATGTTCAATAAAGAATTGTTGAAGAAAAAATGCTGTACACTACTTTCTGGGCAACCCTCGTATTAACTTATTTCATAATAAAGAAACTATCCAAAACGACATGAACAGACAATACTTTTCGCTTAGTATTTTTACGTCGATCGATTACTTTTCTGTGAGACGCTGAAACGTCCCCTTAGAAAAATTTATCAATTGCTGTACTGCTTAAGCCCTTACGTTATTTCATTTTCAAACAGCTGGGAAAAACTGAACGCACTCAGACATTTCTCTCTTTACTGATTCTGATCATTACTAAACTGACACACATTTTTTTTTTTTTTTTTTTTTTTAGCGCAACGCAATCTGGGCTTTCAATAATCCCTACAAAAGAATGCCCCTGACTAACAATAACCTATACCTGTCATGAATCACTTACCTCACAAAAATCTTCGTTACTCGAACTACTGCAATACAGCGTGCGCCACTACTGCCAGCTAAATAAAAGATTCTAACTACTGAAGGCACTAACTACTGTAACTACTGATAGGCATAGTTAGCAAATGAAAGAATTTGATAGAGAACAAACAATGTATTTACCTTAATAATGTTCAAAAGTCATTATATATATCAGTTCATGATATCCAATGTTACAAATTTATTCATTCTGATGTAGACACGTCCAGATCGTCCGCTCTCAAAATTCTGCCATCTCTCTCCTCACATTCACCACTACTGGCGGCTCACCTCCAACAGTGCAACGCTACGCGCTGTTCACATCCAACTGCCCAACACTACAAGAGCAAATATTCCAACAATGCCAACCAGCCACAGACTGCACACAGCACAGCCAGTGATTTTCGTACAGAGCGCTACGTGACGTTACCAACATAAAAACCTAAACAGCCTACTTACATAACCCCCATGCTCCCCACAAAAAATTTTACAAATTGTTTTGGTCAGAGGCCAATAATGATTTGATTGATTGGCGACTATTACAGCGAGATCTATCACAAAGCGAAAAAAGTGGTCCATCAAAAACATTCATATTTCTTTGAGTACTACACGAATGTGTAATAAAAAGGGGGGTTTCTATTTAAAAAAAAAACGCAGTTGGTATCGGTTTGACCTATGGAAGCGTCATCTAGCGGGCCAACCATAGCGCCATCTGGTTTTCCCCTTCCAGCTAGACAAGTTCAAATGGTTCAAATGGCTCTGAGCACTATGGGACTTCTGAGGTCATCAGTCCCCTAGAACTTAGAACTACTTAAACCTAACTAACCTAAGGTAGTCACACAGATCTATGCCCGAGGCAGGATTCGAACCTGCGACCGTAGCGGTCGCGCGGTTCCAGACTGTAGCGTCTAGAACCGCTCGGCCACTCCGGTCGGCAGCTAGACAAGTTTCGTTCTTTGTAGTTTCTTCGTCTGACGCTTATTTCGCGAGATATTTGGCCCGGTCACGATCAATGGACCACCCTCTATATGCAGATTGAATGACAGACTGAAAAATTGTACCAAGGCTGAGACTTGAACCTACATCTCACGCTCAGTAGGCAGATGCCTTAATCACTACACCATCCTGGCACAGTGGCTTTGCACAACTACATGTACTACCGTAACACGACTGATGAGGAAGGCGTGTTAGGGAAATTGTAGTGCAACGACGCAAGTTTTGTATAAATGATTTTCTTTTGACATATGACCATGTGTAGACTTCGTCACCTACGTCAGTTACAACACACTTCAAAACTATTTAATTTCTTTTTAAATTGTCTCTGAATGGTTCTTGAACGAAACTGTAAAACATCATCATTTGAGTCGTATGCGCAGAATTTCGTCACTCAGTCCAATTTGTTTGTGCAAACCTTTTCAATTTATATGTCGTTTTGTTTCTTCTCAGAAATTATATTAATGCAAGTTATCTAATTCAACAAATATTAGAACCACATTGAATAAACTTTCCAGATTCAAACTCGCGATGAACGTTATCAAAATTAATAATCAATTCATTCACATAATTCTTCATAAATAAATTCTCGGAACACGTATTTGAATTTTAGCAGTATCCACTAGTTTATTATCTTCCTACATATAGACGTGAACCTGAGCCTTGACAAGATAGGATTGACCATTTACAACATGATTAAACTTTCTATGACACCATTTAATATATTTTATATGGGATCTAAAATTTAAAAACCTCTCTCACACCGGCCTGATTTAGCTTCACTGATCAGGATAGTAAAAACATGCGTATATTAAGGGAATTTTCATTGTCAAACAGGCTTATCACATTCACACAGTTCAATACTGTTCTATCCTGATTAAATTAAGCTTAACTTAAATTCCATAA
Organism: Schistocerca cancellata; assembly: GCF_023864275.1. Lineage (NCBI taxonomy): Eukaryota > Metazoa > Arthropoda > Insecta > Orthoptera > Acrididae > Schistocerca > Schistocerca cancellata. Next base: position 936,684,038 of record NC_064627.1, read on the forward strand.
GGCAGTGAAGCAATTTCGAAGTCTCGGTGCGACGAAAATTGTCAGTCGATCTCCTGGAAACATTTGTAATAATTATTAACTTTCGGTGGTCACATGGGGAAGACCGGAGATCTGCTGGTAAGACCGTGTTAGCCTATTTATTTGAAGTAACTGGATATCTTGAGCATACAAAACGGCAGGTTCGTCCAGTGTAAATCAGACGTTCCCCACTGATCCCGTGCAACACAGCGTAGTAAGCAGACACTGTCAATAATAATAATCCGTTAAATAATACGCGAACACACTTACTTTAGTTTAGTTCGTGTATTAAATTCCTTCTCATACAGAATCTCATCAAGATGGCGACTAGCTCCACAATACATACATATACATCCTTCTTTCACGACTAATCGGCAAGAAGTCTCCATTCTTTTTCCTAAGAGAAAACATAGATAGCAGAGAAGCTATTCCATGGAGTAAATGGACGCTCCAAGGAATAATTGGGCTTGAAACTACTTTGCATTGATAATCGGTAAGATAAGAAGAGATATTTCGAGATATGTACTGAGTTATATAATTTATAAAATTTCTGAAAATATCACGGAGAGACCGTTGCAAGAGACATTACATCGCCCCTCGCAGCGAGCAAAGTTGTTATGTATCCACTTTGCGAGCTAACTACTGGCTTAGCTAACTCGTTAGAATTTGTGGAACATACGTTCCTATAAATTTTAAGAAGTTAGTAAGATTTTTTTACAAGAATTGAAAGAGATTTTGTATCTTCGTTACTAGATACCTAGTTGTTGCTTTCACGTGTACTGGGGCATACCCGCATCCCACGTACACAACCAGGGAAGATGGACTTATATAGTTGTTAATCAGGTCTACCTATTCAGGAACTGGCCTTCACAGGGAAACCCTGGAAAACCTGGAGGCTTAGACCCCAACTAGGTATCACAGATGATAGGAAAAACAGAATAATTTAGAAATTTGAGAGTTATCTAGAATTCATAGGAAAGATAAAATCGGCCTCATAGCCAAAAAATACTCTTTACACATGCAAATTTTTTTACAATCTTCTGAAAAATTTTCTTCATCGATGTGTTGCTGAACTGCGGTGAAAGTGATCGAACAGGAACATGGGACACGGCACGGAGGACAGGCGTCGAATTGGCATACCGCACAGGAGACGTAACGGATTTGAGAGACCAGAAGGAACCCCAGGAACAGGTACTCAGGATTGTGGCATGAAACAATCGAAATTCGTCTAAGGAATGGTCAACTATTAAAGATTCCTGGAAGAGAATGGTTAGTTGAATTTCTCCAGATTCATTTTGAACTCAAATATGGACCTGATCCATCCAATCTTCCATCTGAGGAATGGGAAAATCCATTCGTCTTATACTTTCCATACCTAGGTGTCTTAATCGATACTGTAGTTGCACAATATCACAACTCCAGATCGGAAAACAATTTTGAAAACATGGATAATTTCATCCATCTTCTTGAGTAAGCCGAAAGGTTCTAATCCTGGTTTTAATTATTTATTTATTTATTTAATTTTCGTTGGCTTTTCCAGGTGGAAGTAGATCTGAATCTTTCCTAATTTGGTTTCAAGTACGAATGTGGATAGCATGTCAGAATGTTAAAAACTTTATTATTGGAGACAATTTCAAAAAAAAAAAAAAATTATATCTTACTCATACATGATTAAAATGAAATTTTGCTGAAAGAGGACGTTTGATTAAGTCTTGCTGTATGACCTCTCTAGCTGAAATTAATTTTTCTCTTTTATGCTCCAAATGCCGCATTTTCTCATGAACATATATGAATGCAATATAACAATAAAAAAATCCAACTGGAAAATGACACATTATTATAAATTCATTGAAGAACTTTCTTATTAACTCTAATTTTATAAACACACACTAAGCTGGTTAATTAAATTCTCTTGAATAGGATTTAGCTCGCGCAAAGAAAAAAACCAGCGAGTCTTTATATCTGTGGACAGTAGCAATCGATTCTAATTTCCTAACGCGGTTCATTTGTTCTCCTGTGAACTGTCAGTTTACAAACACTAACTTCACACGCAAGCGCCGTATTCGACCATACAGTTTCAGCAAACTTATTCTCACTGGAGATTAACACTCCCTGAATGTATATTATTTCACACGCACAAGCTTCTTTGGTGATCATCGTGTAGACAGATAAACCGTAAGTCTTCACAGCAGCAATAGCTACAGTTCCACTTACTTTTCTAAATATTCCTATACTATCACAGAAGCAATCGCTTACTGTTCATTGAACTATCACAGATGCTTGGCATGCTGCCATTTAACCTATCACAGTAGCTGAGGCATACTGTCCTTCGCACTTCATTTTAAACACCCAAATACTTCATACAGACTTTTCATTTAATTTGAAACACTTTTTTTAAAAGTACCTCTTTAGGTCTACATGGGGAAATAATCCTTTTATTCTTCCAGAATCCGGATATGCTAATAAATACGCACCAGGATTCGGTATATCAACTATTATATATGGACCTGTATAAATTAGATTCCATTTTCTGATGGTCTTCTTCAACCTTGATGACTTGATGTGTCTTCTTAAAAGAATTTTTTGTCCGATATTGAAAGTCTGAATCCGTTTGATGTTTCTGTCATGGATTTCCTTACGCTGTCTTGCTTTCTCCGTAATATTAATGAGAGCATTGCGAATTTTTTCTTCCCATGACATTTTGGTGTCCTCGAGTTTAGGCAAGTTATCTACCCAAAAGTTTCTTTCGTTATCTCTGAACATCAGTTCATTCGGGGTAAAGTTTGTAGAACTATGAGGTAAATTATTATAAATCTGCTCAAACTCGGTCAAATAGTTTATCCGGGTAGTTTGTTTATCATGACAGTACGTTCTCATGAATCTGTTTAGTTCTCGAAAAACCCGTTCAATTAAATTCCCTTGTGGATGATAGCAAGATGTAAATATCTGTTTTATTCCTGGTTGTGATACTAATTTTCTCCATAAATATCCAGTAAATATCTTCGCATTGTCGGAGATTATAGATTTTGGAATCCCTGCATGAGGAATGTAGTCATTTACAAACTTTACTGCGGCAGCTCTTGCAGTTGCTGATTTTATAGGATATAGATGTAAACACATCACAGAATCCAATAATGTACTTAACACCACCTCTGGCTCTAGGAAGTGGTCCACAAATATCACATGATATAAGTGATCTTGGTGCTTCAGGTATTATTGAGTGAAGTGCAATTTTATTTCCCTTGTTGTCCGGCTTAGCCTTTTGACAGAGAATACATTTATGGATGACTTTGTGCACTTTTCGCCTTATATTTGGGAAGTAACAATAATATCTAATCCTATTAGCACACTTTACAACACCAACATGACCCCAGGTCAAATGTGTAAACCAAATTAATCGTTCTTCATATTCTTCGGGTATGCAGACACACCACTTTGGATTCTCAGCCTTCCCAGATTTAAAAAATAAAATATTATTCACAAGCCGGTAATATTCCAAATTGACCATAGGATTTTGTTGATTGAATTGTCGTATTATAGCATTCCATCGTCGATCCTTCTTCTGAAGCTGAGCCATTGTCTTACATAAATGAATATAATATAACTTGTAATTATTTTCTTGAAGAAGAAGCACTGGAAATTCTGCCTTATTATTTACATCCAGTTCAGGTGTTATTCCTTCTGGAGATCTTGACAACGCGTCAGCTATAATATTTTCTTTTCCGGCTACATGAATAATTTGAAATTGATATTCTTGCAGCGCCAGCGTCCACCTTGACAAGCGAGGATGCAGCAACTTACAAGTTTGTAAAAAGGCTAGTGATTGGTGGTCACAATAAACGGCTATCCTTGAGCCATATACATAATAATTAAACCTTTTCAAAGACCAAATAACTGCTAAAGCTTCTAATTCCGTAGTGGTATATGCTCTTTCACAGGTGGATAAAATTCTGCTAGCAAATGCAATTGGACAAAAGATTTTTTACACCATCGATGTACCTAATTTGAAATAAACAAGATCCTAATCCGACATCTGATGAATCAGTGGCTAAACAGAATCCAACATTCATATCAGGGTGGTATAATAACGGAGCATTTATCAGTTGATCCTTAAGTTCACAAAAAGCCTTTTCACAATCATTAGACCATTGCCATGGTACATCTTTCCTCAGGAGCCGGTTTAGTGCTTCAGAGTTCATTGCTTGAGTTTTAATAAATCGACGAAAAAATGAAGCCAAGCCTATAAAGCCTTTCAGTTGTCTTCTGTTTCTTGGAGTTGGAAAATTTTTTATCGCACTAATCTTCGCTTCTGTTGGAAGAATTCCTTTTGCATTAATCATATGTCCTAAGAATTTAATTCTCTGTAGAGAAAATTGGGATTTTTTTAGATTTGCAATTATACCAGTTTGTTTGAACACAGCAAAAATCCTCCTAATAAGTTGTACATGTTCCTCCCAAGTTTTAGAGGCAATTAATAGATCGTCCACAAAAATTGTTATTCGACTACGTAGTTCTGGTCCTAGGGCATAGTCCAACGCAGAAATAAAAACCCCAGAGCTGATATTGAAACCAAACGGAACGACCTTGAACTGATAGCTTCTCCCTCCATGTATAAAAGCAGTATATTTTCTTGAGTCCATGCCTAACTGGACTTGCCAGAACGAACTTCTCAAATCAATACTGGTTAAATAGGATACATCTTGAAATTTCTGTATTAACTCATCCATGTTCTCCGGATGTGTGCGCACAGGTACTATAATTTTGTTAATTTCCCTTGCATCTAATACCAATCGAACTGTTCCTCCTGGCTTTGGTACAACAAGCAACGGAGAACAATATGGGCTGTTCGACGGTTCAATAAAATTCCAGTTTAACAATTTTTGTATCTCTTCCTGAACTGGTTGTTTTAATCGCCAGGGAATGGGATAGTGTGTGCGGCAAAATGTCTTATGGGGCTTAATCTGTAATGTACAAACATATCCTCTAATAATTCCGGGCTTTTCATCGAAAACTGACTCATATTCTGTTAATATATTGAATAATTGTTCCCTCTGACTATCCGTTAGGCAATTTGACTCAACAATCTTCTGTTCGACTGTTTGTCTGAAATCCTCTTCTTGAATTGACTTGATCGGTAGTCGGCACATATTATTATTTTCAGCACAAATCAACTGCACAACAGCACCACGGAAATATCGCTCATACACTGCGTCCTTTCTCAGTAAGATCAGTGTAACAAATTGATCTTCGATTTTAAAATGCACCTTTCCTTCTACCAAGTCCAACTTGCAATTGCAGGCTTGCAAAGTTCCAATGCCAAGAATACAATTTACTAACAACTTTTCCACTACAAGGAATGTGCATTGTTTAGCTACATTTCCCAATTTTTACCTCTATAAGCGTTTGTATCTTGACGTTCCTGGATTTTGCTCCCACTGCACCTATAACTCGGCAATTTTGTACTGGTAGGACAGGGATTTTCTTAATTTTACTAATTCTGCGAAACAAAGTTCCGGATACTACGTCTGTAGATGAAGCTGTGTCCAATACAACATTGGTTAAAATTCCTCCCACTTCTGTGATGATCTCAGACACAGGAACCCTTTTATCTTCGACTACACAGGCCTCTAAGTCTCTTGTCAGTTTATCTGTCATTAATTCGCCTTCATTATATCTCAACATTGCCACGGAATTAATTTCGTTTAAAACAGGTTTGCCCCTTTTGTATTCCCCGGCCGACTTTACGGAGCATAAAGCGGCCCTCTTCAGTTTAAATGTCGATTATTATTTCCTCTTGAATCATCTACTACTTCTGTTATGACTGGTTGTAGTTGATGACTGGTTGTGTTATTTGCTTCAAATCGAGTGTCAGAATTTCTGTACGCATTATTATTATTTGAAAACTGCTGGTTCTGATAATCTCTTGCATTTCCAAACATTGGGTTGTATCTGCGACCTGTTTGATTGTCTCTGAATCTGCCCCTCCAGCACTGTTATTGAAATTTGCATTTCCGTTGCAATTGCTTCCGTTGAATCTCTGACTGTTCCTAGTATAATAATTATTAAATCCGTTTCGATTCCGGTTTGCATTTGGCGCCTCAATCGCTCTCCTCTGCATAACCGGTTGTCTTGGCCGATGTTCAACTTCCTCGATCATATCTATAGTGTCAAGCGTAGTCATGAAAGAGTCAAGGTCATGCTCATTAATATACAGCATTATATTTCTGATGCTGGCCGGAAGTCGAGATTTTAATATGCCAATCACGTCTTGTAGAGGCATAGGCTTATCCCAATACCGCGATTTCTTTATATATTTCTCAAAGTATTTCTTTAAAGACCCACGTGAAAAAGAAAAAGGTTCCGGGTATAATACCTCCTGCCTTGAACGTTCTTGTACTCCTTCGGACCAGTATTTGGATAAAAATGCTCGTTCAAAATCTTCATATGTGTCCCAAGTTGATATATCAGATGCCCATATAGCTCCTGACCACTGAATATAACCGGTCACGAAACTAACCTTTTGTCACTCACTCCAAATTTTTGGCAATACTCCCCTAAAACTTCTTATAAACACTACGGGATGAACATTTTTCTTGTCTGGGTTGTAGATCTGGAATTGACGTTGTTTCAGTATTTTCTCCTCAGTATTGCTTTTACAAATACAGGCATTATGACTATCCTCACAGTGTTGTGATTGATGTTGATTGCAAAAACGAACGTGTGCATTAATGTCCCTGTCTGTACTTGATCGGGTAAATAATGTAGCTTCGTTGATCAGTATTGCTTTTACAATTACAGGCATTATGACTATCCTCATAGTGTTGTGATTGATGTTGATTGCAAAAACGAACGTGTGCATTAATGTCCCTGTTTGTACTTGATCGGGTAAATAAGTATTGCTTTTACAATTACAGGCATTATGACTATCCTCATAGTGTTGTGATTGATGTTGATTGCAAAAACGAACGTGTGCATTAATGTCCCTGTTTGTACTTGATCGGGTAAATAATGTAGCTTCGTTGATAGATCTTGTCATGGGTTCATTTCCTTGCGTGGAACACAAATCTTCTCGAGATAGATTAAAAGATCTCTCAATGTTTTCTTTCCATGGTTTAAGTTCTTCGCTTAATTGTTCTTTGCCTTCTCGAAAACTTTTATTAAGTAAATTTTCTTCAGAACTCTCGGTCATAGACTGTATAGCTACTCTCACCGTATGATCAATATTGTCTGAAGATATGCTTTTCCTATCTAAACTTAACTGCGAGAATTTTCCCGCGAGAATGTTTACCTTATGATTAACCTCGTTTTGTCTCTCCTTTATGTTGTTTATGGATTTATCCAAATTTTGGATGTCCTTCGGGATCTTGTCTTGTGATTGTCTCAAATCCTGCATATCTGCTGACATTTCGTTTACTTGTTGCTTTAACTCATCTTGAACTTCAACTAATACCGGAATTACCGTGATAGAACATTGCATCTGTTCTTGTGCTTGAACTATCTGTGGGATTGACTCGACCTGCTCTTTAATAGTATTAAGCTTAGTAGCAACATACTCAGTTAGCTCTAGGCGTAACTTCTTCGCATTTTCATTACACTGCTGAGTGACTTGCTCAATTTGAGCAGCTAATTTTAATTCTGTCTTTTCATTCTGAATTAGTAGCAACATACTCAGTTAGCTCTAGGCGTAACTTCTTCGCATTTTCATTACACTGCTGAGTGACTTGCTCAATTTGAGCAGCTAATTTTAATTCTGTCTTTTCATTCTGAATTTTCAATTCTTCCGCAGTTTTATTTAATTTATCATCAAGTTTCTGGAAACTCTCTACTAATTTATTATTTAATTCCACTTTATTGGCTGCTAATTGTTCATTTATTTCCCTTTTAGTCTCTATTTGCGCTTTAGTTAATTCCCTTTTAGTCTCTATTTGCGCTTTAGTTAAGTCTGTTACATTTTTGGCTAACAGTGTTAACTGCTGCATGATTACAGTCAATGGGTTTATTTCATCCTGCTCAGACGACATCGAAACACTTAAGCTTTGTTGTGGGGCCTGACTAATGCTGCCGCGAGGCACTACTTCAGTTAGGCTAGCGTCTAGTGTTTCACTAACCTCAGAAACAGCTGAGGACTGTTGTGATTCGCTCTGCTGTTGCATTGCCATTTTATAAGCCGCCCTAGTAACCATTAATACACAGAACAACAAACATATAAAGTCACTCGCATCTGAGTTAATAATGTCACTGACCTAAACTTTGCATAATACTCACTTCTAATAAACACTTCGTATCTAAAGCTCAACCCAATCAATCTGATTCAAACCGATAGACATTTAAATAGTTATTATAAATTTCTATCTACAAAAATTTAATTGTATATTGTCTGGCCTGAACGACGTTCTCGTAGGTTGTGGCGAAATTGTGACTTCTGGAACAGGCCTCGTCTTCTTTTGTCTCGTGCACATGCAACATAAAATTCACACAATATTTAAGTCATGCTCAAAAATGAGTCCTGTCACGGTCGCCAAATTTAATATATTTTGTATGGGATCCAAAATTTAAAAACCTCTCTCACACCGGCCTGATTTAGCTTCACTGATCAGGATAGTAAAAACATGCGTATATTAAGGGAATTTTCATTGACAAAGCAGGCTTACCACATTCACACAGTTCAATACTGTTCTATCCTGATTAAATTAAGCTTAACTTAAATTCCATAAGGCGGTGAAGCAATTTCGAAGTCTCGGTGCGACGAAAATTGTCAGTCGATCTCCTGGAAACATTTGTAATAATTATTAACTTTCGGTGGTCACATGGGGAAGACCGGAGATCTGCTGGTAAGACCGTGTTAGCCTATTTATTTGAAGTAACTGGATATCTTGAGCATACAAAACGGCAGGTTCGTCCAGTGTAAATCAGACGTTCCCCACTGATCCCGTGCAACACAGCGTAGTAAGCAGACACTGTCAATAATAATAATCCGTTAAATAATACACGAACACATTTACTTTTGTTTAGTTCATGTATTAAATTCCTTCTCATACAGAATCTCATCAAGATGGCGACTAGCTCCACAATACATACATATACATCCTTCTTTCACGACTAATCGGCAAGAAGTCTCCATTCTTTTTCCTAAGAGAAAATATAGATAGCAGAGAAGCTATTCCATGGAGTAAATGGACGCTCCAAGGAATAATTGGGCTTGAAACTACTTTGCATTGATAATCGGTAAGATAAGAAGAGATATTTCGAGATATGTACTGAGTTATATAATTTATAAAATTTCTGAAAATATCACGGAGAGACCGATGCAAGAGACATTACAACCATTGTTGTACAAAATTACAAAATCTTATTTTTTCAGTTTTTAGAGGCACGACGCAACAACTCGGTTTCAGGATCTTCTGTTGCTCTCTGGCTGTCGACCCGCGACGTATAGTGGCCAGCAATTTTCTCTCTGACCCCGGCAGTGAAGAGGCTGTCTCCGTTCGTTGCGCCGCCCTCTCCGTACATGAAACATAAAAAGTAAATACAAAAATTTTAGACATTTCACAACCATTACAAAGATTACAAAAATACATAAACAAAACACTAAATTAAATTTATATTCATCTGCAAACTGGGCTGACTCTGGTGGATGGGTGACGCTTCAATTTCGCGTCCCACTACATACTCCACCCACAAGCTCAGTTTGCCAGGTTTTAACCGAAAATAAAACTTCTTCAATATACAATATTTAACTGTTAATATTATACATTTTTCTCACATTTTCCGTAATCTAAAGTCCTTGCTCTTAGATAGATTCAATCCTTTTATGACAATATTGTTGTGACTATTTATCACTTACTTTTAATTGCTATTATGGTAATTCACAACCGAATACCTGGAGATTACTCCTTTTAATATACTGGTTGCTAGTAAATAATAATTTAGTACGTTCTTTAACGTTGTTACATTAGGACAGAGCGCTCAAATTGTGATAGGTTAGTTTCAGTTTTATTCATTTACTAGAGTTATTCTTTCTAAAATGTATATTACTAATAAGTTTCTCACAATAACTAATAGTATTATTTACTTTACGTCATTCTGTTCCCTAATGCTTTATTTATGCCTGAGGTCAAGAAGAAATCAAGCAAAACTTTCTTTAGAATCTCGGCACGGCTTTCTTTACCTTCGGACACTTTATTGGGTAATGGCAATTTATTTAGGAGAAACAAGCGAGAGAGCCCCGTTTGGTGTGTTTTACATTAACACTATTACAAATTTCTATTAAAGGCACTCTGCTACGTTCTCGTGAGCCATATAGCTCTGGACGCCCATGGTCCCTAAAATTACTAACCATCCCCTTTGGTTCCTACTATCCGAGTAAATATAATATATACAAAATTCCTTCTGACCTAATAACAAAACTTTCTTCCATATAAATCCCCTTTTAGTTATCTTTTCCCTTTTTGAAGTACCGGTAGATTATTGTAGAACACTTGTTTAAACTTCCTGTCATTTTTTTTAAATATCACGTAACTATCACGAAAACCTTCACATGAATAAACTATGAACGCTCGTCCATATGTAACATATACTAAATATTAACTTATTTAGGAATGAAGGGTTTAATTTGATCGACACTATATAATCCTTTAATTACACCTGATGAAGGTTCCATAAGAAGTAACGCTTTGGGATGTACAATCTTATGTACAAAATATGGACCTTCAAAGATAAAGAAGAATTTTCTACATTCCTTTTGATCTTCGAACCTTTGGGATGAGATCGTACTAATACAAGGTCTTCCTTTTCTCGTTCGGACGGAAAATTCGTAGAATAACATTTTTCTTTCCTTTACATAATACGGTAACCCACTAATTAGGACTCGTATTAGATGACTTCCAATCATTGTTTCTTCAATTAATTTAGCACGGTTTAAATGCCATTCGAAATAATTCCTATAACCTCCCCACCGTTTAGAATATGGAGGAGGGTCTAACAACTCTAAAGTTAAGTGTTGTTGTTTTCCTCTCAACAAATAATTTTGTTTAAACTGCTTAACAAAATCATCCCAGTCCCTAAATTCAGTTCTATGCAGTACTGCCCATTCCGCAACTTCTGCTTCTAAATGTCCTACTACAAGCTGAATCCGTTTTTCCTTACTCCATTTAGGAGATAATGAAGTTTCAAAAGCTTTTATAAAGATTATAGGGTGAAGTTCGCCTCCTGGTTTGAATACAGGAAATCGACTTGCTACATTTGAATTTGTCGTTATATCATCCCAACATTCTGCGAGAGACATAGTTGGATTTTGTTTAGATTGCAGAGACGGAGTTGCGTCGGATTTGCTTGCCGTGATTTCTTTATTTGTATTGTTGTCGTCCGAGCTAGCAAACACGATGCGACTGTTGTCTCTGATTACGTTATTACATCTACTACTTGAAATGTTTTCATTATTACCTAATTCCGATAACCGTTTAGTAATTTCCTGTATTCGCATTTCTGTATTGGATACGCGGTTAGCTAATATTGATTCTTCACTGTGTTCACGATGTGAACGCTCTGTACCTTCGTCAATGTTGTTATCTTTGGAAGTCTCAAGGTTCCTGCATATTTCGGTAATTAAAGATTTCATGTTTTCTATTTCAGTATGATCTTTTTTTCTACGCGATAAGTTAATATCTCTAATTCTACATTATCTATTGAAGAAATCTCTACAGGTTTGGTAGAAACCTCTGTAATAGATTCTAATAATTCTCTACGGACAGTTTCTGTTTCCATAGAAAATTCATCTCGTAACTTATCGTTATTTTTCTCTATTTCATTTACAACTAAGACATTGACATTATCTAGTCTCTTGGTTAAGTCAGTAATATCATTTCGCATGCGAGCTTTTTCCTCACGCGATTCCTGGATATGTTCTTCTAACCTTTTACAATTATCAGCAATCTTATTACTAAGTCCTACTAGTTTTTCCTGCATTTCAACTTTAGAAGCCTCCGTCTTATCACTTAATTCTCGACTGGTTTCATTAAGATGTTCCTGTAACCTGTCTGCAGATTTTGTTAGCTCCTCTTTTAATCTAGCAGTAGATTCCTCGTTAGACTGTTTTAATTCCTGTTTTAATTTAGCAGTAGCTTCTTCGTTAGATTGTTTTAATTCCTGTTTTAATTTAGCAGTAGCTTATTCGTTAGATTGTTTTAATTCCTGTTTTAGTTTCTCTTTTAATCTAGTAGAAGATTCTTCGTTAGATTGTTTTAATTTAGCGATCGCCCTAAAAAGGGATCTCATGCTCCTATCGGACACGGATTGCTCTTCGTCTGACATTTCACTTCCCGACATTATTGTAAGATATTAACTAGCTACACACGCCGACTTGTAATCAACAATCCTATTAAAACAGACTCCCTATATACAACACTCCACTTCCAACTTAAAACTGACTCACCGAACACTAATATTGTAGTTTGTAGTTCTTGGTGATTAGTGTGCTGCTATGGGCTGCAGAAGTAACAGCCGTCGATGCAACCGCTGAGATGCTGCGACCCCGCTTCCGCAAGTGGCAGGACGCTGAGTCGAACACCGGAGACGCCACTGGCTGCAACCACGCCCGGCCCCACCGTCGACAGGCGAAGCCCTCAGCAACACCTCTAATACCAGGCGGAAGAACGCCCCCCAGCTGACGTACTGGGCCTGTTAGTTTAGGGAGAAAAAGGTTGTCGGAGTTTGCAGCATTCAGCTGCCTTCTCGTGGAATAACTGTTTGACCGTACTGCTTGGCTGCGCTCCGTCAGATGCCCACACCCGCAAAGTCGCCGCTGGCTGGTGAAGGCTCCACGAAAACTTGCGTTGACTTCCGAAGGACTCTTGATGTTTTGTTTCGTACCTGTGTGTCTTAGTTGCACACAAGTCCTGTTTATAAGGTCGCCACGGTGTAGTGTAACGACGCAAGTTTTGTATAAATGATTTTCTTTTGACATATGACCATATGCAGACTTCGTCACCTACGTCAGTTACAACACACTTCAAAATTATTTAAATTCTTTTTAAATTGTCTCTGAATGGTTCTTGAACGAAACTGTAAAACATCATCACTTGAGTCGTATGCGCAGAATTTCGTCACTCAGTCCAATTTGTTTGTGCAAACCTTTTCAATTTATATGTCGTTTTGTTTCTTCTCAGAAACTATATTAATGCAAGTTATCTGATTCAACAAATATTAGAACCACATTGAATAAACTTTCCAGATTCAAACTCGCGATTAACGTTATCAAAATTAATAATCAATTCATTCACATAATTCTTCATAAATAAATTCTCGGAAACGTATTTGAACTTTAGCAGTATCCACTAGTTTATTATCTTCCTACATATAGACGTGAACCTGAGCCATGACAAGATAGGACTGACCATTTACAACATGATTAAACTTTCTATGACACCATTGTTGTACAAAATTACAAAATCTTATTTTTTCAGTTTTTAGAAGCACGACACAACAACTCGGTTTCAGGATCTTCTGTTGCTCTCTGGCTGTCGACCCGCGACGTATAGTGGCCAGCAATTTTCTCTCTGACCCCGGCAGTGAAGATGCTGTCTCCGTTCGTTGCGCCGCCCTCTTCGTACATGAAACATAAAAAAATGAATACAAAACTTTAGATAATTCACAACAATTACAAAGATTACAAAAATACATAAACAAAACACTAAATTAAACTTATATTCACCTGCAAACTGGGCTGACACTGGTGGATGGGTGACGCTTCAATTTCGCGTCTCACTACAAAGTCCATAAAGTTACGCAAAGTCAATGTGCCTGGACGGCATAGTGGTTAGCACATCTGCCTAGTGAGTAGGATACCAGAGTTCAAATCCCAGTCGCTTCACTCTGCATGCTTACATTACTTTTCTTACCATGTCTCAGCCGGCCGGTGTGGCCGAGCGGCTCCAGCCGCTATAGTCCGGAACCGTGCGACCGCTACGGTCGCAGATTCGAATCCTGCCTCGGGCATGGATGTGTGTGATGTCCTTAGGTTAGTTAGGTTTAAGTAGTTCTAAGTTATAGGGGACTGATGACCTCAGAAGTTAAGTCCCATAGTGCTCAGAGCCATTTGAACCATGTCTCGTGGCTCAACACCAGCCGGCAGCATTCAGCCTCGCTATGGGCAGCGGTCACATTGTTCTAGCCGATCAATATACACTGAAGAAGCAAAGAATCTGGTACACCTGGCTCGTATCGGGACCCCCGCGAGCACGCAGAAATGACGTCGCATGGACTTGACTCGTGTCTGAAGTAGTGCTGGACGGAACTGACACCGTAAATCCTGCAGGGCTGTCCATAAATCCGTAAGAGTACGATGGGATGAAGATTCCTCCTGAACAGCACGTTGTAAGGCATCCCAGATATGCACAATATGTTCATGTCTGGAGAGTTTGGTGGCCAGCGGAAGTGTTTAAACTCAGAAGAGTTTTCCTGGAGCCGCTATGTAGCAATTCTGGACATGTGGGGTGTCGTATTGTCCTGGTGCAATTGCCCAAGTCGGTCGGAATGCACAATTGACATGAATAGATGCAGGTGATCAGACAGGATGCTTACGTATGTGTCGACTGTCAGAGACGTATCTAGACGTGTCAGGGGTTCCATTTACTCCAACTGCGGACGCCCCACACCATTACGAAGCCTCCACCAGCTTGAACAGTCCCCTGCCGACATGTAGTGTCCATGGATTCAATACATTGTCTCCAGATCCGTACACGTCCACCCGCTCGATACAATTTGAAACGAGACTCGTCCGACCAGGCGACATATTTCCAGTCATCAACAGTCGAATGTCGGTGCTGATGGGCCCAAGTGAGGCGTAAAGCTTTGTGTCTGCGAGCTAACATCCCAAAGATGTTCGGGCTCACATGCGGTTTCCCTTCATCGAAATGTCTTGTCTCAAACTCGTCTAGGGGTTGAACCGCACGTGTCGCAGTACACGCCGTAAATTAGACATTTGTGACCCTTTGGTTAAATTGTCTGGCTGATGGCAAGTTTGCGAAATAGAAAGTTAAACATAACATATAATAACAGTAATAATAATATCGCGAACTCAATAACGACCCTTAAATGATGTAGGCTACACAGTTGCGATTTGGTTAGAATAATGTTTATTGAGAAAGCAAACTAATAGCGAAAGTGGTCGTATTTAGAGTTACTGTTACACTCGACCACATACCCGTTTGACACAGTTCGATAATTCACAATCTCATCGCGAAATACAAGTTCGATACTCCAACACGTTAACTACGCGAAAAGTTAGAGTTCACACCAGGCGCGTGGCTGCTCACCGCTCAAAGATTAAGTACAGCGATACCACACAACGCGAAATTTTCTAAGTCCTTTCAGTGCCTAGCTACCAAAAGACCGACCGCCCGCTTTCGAGTCTCAATCCGAACTGTACCCTTTGGTGTCTCCAGCCGAACGGTACTCTTTGGTGTCTAGATCAGAACTGCCCTCTGCCCGTCTCCGACTGCGTTTCCCGCGCGCCGGATATCTTCGCTCAACTGACTAGCGCAGTGCCCTTTCCTGAAGCCGTCCATCTGATTGGCTACAGCTTATTCTACATTATTTTACATTTTAACATATTTAAATAATCAAAACTTGACCACTTTCACGTTCTAAATAAAGTAACAATAGTATTCATTATGTAATAAACGTTAAATTCTTTTACATAAAACCAATACAGTTTCCTTCTTATCATTGAATGTCACGGCCAGTAGCCTTGCACCAATGTGCTTTCTGACAAATAAATAAAGAACAAATGTAACTATTATGCACTAAACTTAAACACAAATATTCTATTACCTAATCATTCAATAAGGTGTCATGCTGTCATCGTTCAATGCGTTTTGTGTGGAGGAAATGATGATCTGATGCTTAACTCTAAATACAGAAAATTTAAATTTACTATATCTTTCAAACAAATAAAGTTACAGAGTTGATATTCACAACGTTTGTCATTTTAATGATGCTTTTTTACATGAAATGTCGATCGTTAAGATTGACCAAAGCGTTCAGATTTTAGCATTGAGGTCTTTGTTACAAAATTTGTTAATTTCACTTTAACAGTAAATCCTAAACTGTTATACACTACTGGCCATTCAAATTGCTACACCAAGAAGAAATGCAGATGCTAAACGGGTATTAATTGGACAAATACATTATACTAGAAGTGACATGTGATTACATTTTCACGCAATTTGGGTGCATAGATCCCGAGAAATCAGTACCCAGAACGACCACCTCTGGCCGTAATAACGGCCTAGATACGCCTGGGCATTGAGTCAAACAGAGCTTGGATGACGTGTACAGGTACAGCTGCCCATGCAGATTCAACACGATACCACAGTTCATCAACAGTAGTGACTGGCGTATTGTGACGAGCCAGTTGCTCGACCACCATTGACCAGACGTTTTCAATTGGTGAGAGATCTGGAGAATGTGCTGGGCAGGGCAGCAGTCGAACATTTTCTGTATCCAGAAAGGCCCGTACAGTACCTGCAACATGCGGTCGTGCATTATCCTGCTGAAATGTATGGTTTCCCGGGGATCGAATGAGGGGTAGAGCCACGGGTCGTAACACATCTGAAATGTAACGTCCACTGTTCAAAGTACCGTAAAGGTGAACAAGAGGTGACCGAGACGTGTAACCAATGGCACCCCTACCATCACGCCGGGTGATACGCCAGTACGTCGATGACGAATACACGCTTCCAATGTGCGTTCACCACGATTTCGCCAAACACGGATGCGACCATCATGATGCTGTAAACAGAACCTGAATTCATCCGAAAAAATGACGTTTTGCCATTCGTGCACCCAGGTTCGTCGTCGAGTACACCATTTCAGGCGCTCCTGTCTGTGATGCAGCGTCCAGGGGCACCGCAGCCATTGTCTCCGAGCTGATAGTCCGTGCTGCTGCAAACGTGGTCGAACTGTTGGAGCAGATGGTTGTTGTCTTGCAAACGTCCCCATCTGTTGACTCAGGGATCGAGAAATGGCTGCACGATCCGTTACAGCTATGCGGATAAGATGCCTGTCATCTCGACTGCTAGTGATACGAGGCCGTTGGGATCCAGCACGGATTTCCCTATTACCCTCCTGAACCCACCGATTCCATATTCTGCTAACAGTCATTGGATATAGACCAACGCGAGGAGCAATGTCGCGATACGATAAACCGCAATCGCGATAGGCTACAATCCGACCTCTAGCTAAGTCGGAAACGTGATGGTACGCATTTCTCCTCCTTGCACGAGGCAACACAACAACGTTTCACCAGGCAAGCCGGCTGTAGTGGCCGTGCGGTTCTAGGCGCTACAGTCTGGAGCCGAGCGACCGTTACGATCGCAGGTTCGAATCCTGTCTCGGGCATGGATGTGTCTGATGTCCTTAGGTTAGGTAGGTTTAATTAGTTCTAAGTTCTAGGCGACTGATGACCTCAGAAGTTAAGTCGCATAGTGCTCAGAGCCATTTGACCATTTGAACCATCACCAGGTAACGTCGGTCAACTGCTGTTTGTGTATGAGAAATCGGTTGGAAACTTTCCTCATGTCAGCACGTTGTAGGTGTCGCCACCGGCGCCAACCTTGTGTGAATGCTCTGAAAAGCTAATCATTTGCATATCACAGCATCTTCTTCTTGTCGGTTAAATTTCACGTCTGTTGCACGTCATCTTCGTCGTGTAGCAATTTTAATGGGCTGTAGTGTAGATATGATCAACATTCAAGTTTTATTGGTATCACCATGAAAATTTATGGACGATGGCAGATTCCCTGCACTACTACAGAATTAAATCGTTTTCATAAATGTTTCCCTTTATGGCCGATCTTAGGTCCGCCATATTTAACACTGCACGTCTCCTTGGCCACAAAAGCCCTCTACTGGGTTTCCCTATGACTTAGGTTCTCGTCTGTCTCACTCGCACACTACAGCGCTTAGGCCCATCTCGTGGTGAATCTGCGCCTTTTTTAGCATCCGGTCCTGGACGCAGGGGTCGCTTCACAATACCTGAAGGCTGACTCTTTCGGCTATATACTTAAATGAGAACGAAATGCTCGTTAACTCATCAAGGTACACAAGTGGGCCTTCGGCTTCGGCTTCGGCTTCGAAAGCCCATATGGATGATGTTTCGTTGAATGGTTCGCACGCTAACACTTGTTTATGGCCCAGCATTGAAATCTGCAGCAGTTCGCGGAAGGGTTGCACTTCTGTCACCAGGTAACGATTCTCTTCAGTCGTCGTTGGTCCCGTTCTTGTAGGATCTTTTCCAGCCGCAGCGCTGTCGGAGAATTGACGTTTTACCTGATATTCACGGTACTCTCGTGAAGAGGTCGTACGGGAAAATCCCCTCTTCATCACTACCTCGGAGATGCTGTGTCCCATCGTTCCTGCGCCGACTATAACACCACGTTGAAACTTAATTAAATCTTGATAACCTACCATTGCAGCAGCACTAACCGATCTAACAAATGAGCCAGTCATTTGTTGTCTTATATAGGCGTTGCCGACCACAGCGCCGTATTCTGTCTGTTTACATGTCTCTGTATTTGAATACTCATGCCTATACTAGTTTCTTTGGCGCTTCAGTGTACTTCGTGAATGTTAAGCATATCAGAGGTCCTGTTTCGCTACTTCACGGCACATGCGATGATACTTCCGTTTCTGTAAAACGTTCTCTACACAGTAGAGCGTACTGGCTGCTGTTAGCAAATATTCGCCGAACCAGTTGCATGTGATGCACAGCAGATGCATATGCAGGTCAGCAGTTGGCCATATGATGTAATCTTAAACCGTCTTTCGCAAATCTAAGAAGACGGATTCCGTTTACCTGCGTCTGTTGTTTGCAAAATTTCGCGTAATGAACTACTGAGTGGTTCGCTTCAGTGTAGCTCTTCTATTTGCAGTTAAAATTTCACATCTGTCGACGGCGACTCTTGTCATTAGCACGCTGTTGTTCACGGTAACGTATTCTGTGGTGTTCTTTGAATCGAGATACTCGCAATACGCTCGTGACGTGGTGGTACGTGAAAAGCCCAGTGCTTGCACGATCTCTGAGAAGGGGGTTCCCGAGCGTCGGCAGCGACTCATTGGCTTGTCTATCATGAACTCGAATGTCATGGCGACGACCAGTGCGAGTTCTGAAGATATTCTAACCACGTGACACGCGGACTCACCGTGACGACAGGAGTACTCTCTCTCCAACATATCAGCTGCCTGTAATTCAGTTGCTCTTGGATGCATTGCGTTGCACTAGGGGAAGGTTGCTATGGATGCACACAAAGGAAATATGTAATAAAATGCTTAGATGTTGCAGTACATATTTTATTTTGAGTGTAACGTGAACATTATCTTTTACATTCTCCTATAGTAGACGCAGAAGTCATAAACATTCGCTGTTAATGAAATATTTGAAAAATAAAAATATGCGACAGCCGCCCAGTCAAGGGGACTGGTTTCCTTTATAGGCCGGGCAGTTTTTGTCAATGGACTATAGTGTAATAGCTGCTGATAGTACACACATCTGAACAAGTGTCAGTATGTTCCATAAAATTTCGGGCGTGCAGCCGCATAAATTCAGTTTATTCCTCTAATATTTCGGCTGAATACCGTCCAGCCGTCTTCAGAGTGAGCCGAAGTGACTAAAGCTCCAGCACTTGCTCCGTCCTTTTGTACTCGAGGACCGAACCACTGCGTATGCGGTCAAAGATACACAAGGAGCCAAAGATGTTGATAGGAGGCAAAGAGGTGTAACACACGTACGGAAATTAAATCTATGGCTGCGCAGTCGATCCACAGGGTGATATCGATGTGTCACGGAGATCCGTACCGTAGCGACGTCTTTGTGATTTAAATACAGAAATTGCCGGATTCCATGTTTTGTCCAAGCTGCAGCCGCTATCTCTATTAATTAAATTCGTCGCCAACTGAATTTGAATTGCTTCTTTGACTACTGAGTCCCAGATAGATGATGTCGAGGATAAAATTTCGACGTTATCGTACACCATAGATGCCCAGTGTCAATACAGTGCTCTGGCACCGCAGAATTATTAGGTTGCAAGAGACGGGTGTACCTGCGGTGCTCTGTGCAGCTCTCCTGGACTGTACGTGTCGTCTGTCCGATGTATGAACGGCCACACTCACTGGGGATCTTATAAACCCCGGGCTTCCAAAGCACCAAATCGTCTTTAACGGAACCCAGGAGTGCTGTAGTCATTGGTGGAGGACGAAAAATAACTTTCACTTTGTGTTTCCTGAGGATTTGTCCTATTTTTAACGAAAGGTTTGTACGTAGGCTGTTTAGGCTTTTATATTGGTAACGCCACGTAGCGCTCTGTATGAAAATCACTGGCTGTGCTGTGTGCAGTCTGTGGCTGGTTTGCATTGTTGTCTGCCATTGTAGTGTTGGGAAGTTGGTTGTTAACAGCGCGTAGCGTTGCGCAGTTGGAGGTGAGCCGCCAGCAGTGGTGGATGTGGGGAGAGAAATGGCGGAGTTTTGAAATTTGTAAGACTGGATGTCATGAACTGCTATATATCTATGACTTTTGAACACTATTAAGGTAAATACATTGTTTGTTCTCTATCAAAATCTTTCATTTGCTAACTATGCCTATCAGTAGTTAGTGCCATCAGTAGTTTGAATCTTTTATTTAGCTGGCAGTAGTGGCGCTCGCTGTATTGCAGTAGTTCGAGTAACGAAGATTTTTGGTGAGGTAAGTGATTTGTGAAAGATATAGGTTAATGTTAGTCAGGGCCATTCTTTTGTAGGGATTTTTGAAAGTCAGATTGCGTTACGCTAAAAATATTGTGTGTCAGTTTAAGCACAGTCATGTATAATTTTTCTAAGGGGACGTTTCAGGCTTCCCACGTATAATAGGAAAGCCATGGATTTAAAACTTTCCGTGTCTTCTTCCGCTTTCTTGTGCCCACTGTTGATTTCATATGTAGTGCCTTACGTATCTGCTGTGGAGGCTACCCGTTGGCTTCAAAAACTCTCCTCAAGTGTAGAAGCTCGTCCTCCTGACTGCTCTCGTCAGCAATGACGTGTGCTCTGTGTACTAGAGT
Organism: Schistocerca cancellata; assembly: GCF_023864275.1. Taxonomy (NCBI): domain Eukaryota; kingdom Metazoa; phylum Arthropoda; class Insecta; order Orthoptera; family Acrididae; genus Schistocerca; species Schistocerca cancellata. Next base: position 936,705,143 of record NC_064627.1, read on the forward strand.
TCTGAGTACACTAATCGTCTCCGAAGGATGGTGGCAGCTATTTGTACGTAAATATAAATCCGTATGGGTCGGTTTTCGATACACTGTATGTCCCAAAGCGCGATCATCTTTGCGCCGTACCAACACATCCAAAAATGGAAGGCATCCATTTTTTTTTGATTTCCATCATGAACTGAATTTATCTGTGGATTGAATTCAGATAATTTAAAAATTCTTTTAGCTTGTCTTCACACACTACAAACGTGTCATCAAAATACCTCCAAAACACTGGGTTTCAAGCTAGCAGATTCAAACACTTGCTCCTCGAAGTCCTCCATAAAAATGTTGGTCTCTAAGGGCGACAAAAGACTACCCATGGCGACACCGCCAGTCTGTTCATAAAATTCGTTATTGAATAAAAAATATGTCGAAGTCAAAAGATGTTCAAATAAAGCGGGAATGTTTTTATCGAAAGTCTTTCCAATGAATGACAATGATTCCGAAAGAGGAACCTTTGTGAACAATGTCACTACATCGAAACTGGGACTCAATAGTGAAAGAAGCAATTGAAATTCGGTTATCGACAAATTTAATTAGTAGAGATGGCAGCTTCAGCTTGGACTAATCGTGGAATCCGGCAATTTCTGTAGTTAAATCACAAAGACATCGCGACGTTACGGCTCACCGTGACACATCGATATCACGGTGTGGATCGACTCTGCAGCCATAGATTTAATTTCCGTACATGTGTTACACCTCTTTGCCGCCTATCAACGTCTCTGGCGCCTTGTGTATCTTTGGCCGCGTATGCAGTGGTTCGGTCCTCGAGTTCAAAAGGACGGAACAAGTGTTGGAGCATTAGTCACCTCGGCTCACTCTGAAGATGGCTGGACGGTATTCAGCCGAAATATTAGAGGAAGAAACTGAATTTATGCGGCTGCACGCTCGAAATTTTATGGAACAGTCTTTACGCCGGGAAAACATGAAGATGCACAACAAGTGTCAGTATATTTAATACTTATTGTTTTAGGTTTTTTATGGCACCTGAAACCCAACAACGTGTATAAGAAACCTACGAGTCTAAAAGTAGAAACGTCGCCTTCGAAGGCGAAGTCAAAAAACATTTGACTGATTGTCAGACTATTATAAAAGAAATAAGGATGAAACCATTACTTAAATTTTGTTGATAGTGGCCAAATTAGTCCTAAGATTCGACAAAATTCAAGGTAACTCGTGCTGCATTGGTAAACATCTAGTCTCTGTCTACAGCACAGGACAAATTTTACCTTTTTTTAACGTTGCTTTCAGTGTTCGTTGAACGGCGATTGTTTGGCAACACGGGGTCTAACGACCGTTAGAATGCGATTATTGTCAATATGCACAGAGAAATAGAGCCGATCCGTCGATGGAGCCGGACCATGGATAGCAACCTTACTCTGTTTGTTGTCATTAGTTCAGATACTTCATGAGCATGTGTCGACGTTATTTACGGGATACGGTACGAAATCATCACCGTTGACTGACACGAAACACCAAAGAACAGAAAACTACACTTGAGATTGTCAACCATGGCCATTCATGACGTTCAACACAGCACTACATCTACATCTACATCTACATCTATACTCCGCGAGCCACCTTACGGTGTGTGGCGGAGGGTACTTATTGTACCACTATCTGATCCCCCCTTCCCTGTTCCATTCACGAATTGTGCGTGGGAAGAACGACTGCTTGTAAGTCTCCGTATATGCTCTAATTTCTCGGATCTTTTCGTTGTGATCATTACGCGAGATATATGTGGGCGGTAGTAATATGTTGCCCATCTCTTCCCGGAATGTGCTCTCTCGTAATTTCGATAATAAACCTCTCCGTATTGCGTAACGCCTTTCTTGAAGTGTCCGCCACTGGAGCTTGTTCAGCATCTCCGTAACGCTCTCGCGCTGACTAAATGTCCCCATGACGAATCGCGCTGCTTTTCGCTGGATCATGTCTATCTCTTCTATTAATCCAACCTGGTAAGGGTCCCATACTGATGAGCAATACTCAAGAATCGGACGAACAAGCGTTTTGTAAGCTACTTATTTCGTCGATGAGTCACATTTTCTTAGAATTCTTCCTATGAATCTCAACCTGGCGCCTGCTTTTCCCACTATTTGTTTTATGTGATCATTCCACTTCAGATCGCTCCGGATAGTAACTCCTAAGTATTTTACGGTCGTTACCGCTTCCAATGATTTACCACCTATGGCATAATCGTACTGGAATGGATTTCTGCCCCTATGTATGCGCATTATATTACATTTATCTACGTTTAGGGAAAGCTGCCAGCTGTCGCACCATGCATTAATCCTCTGCAGGTCTTCCTGGAGTACGTACGAGTCTTCTGATGTTGCTACTTTCTTGTAGACAACCGTGTCATCTGCAAATAGCCTCACGGAGCTACCGATGTTGTCAACTAAGTCATTTATGTATATTGTAAACAATAAAGGTCCTATCACGCTTCCTTGCGGTACTCCCGAAATTACCTCTACATCTGCAGATTTTGAACCGTTAAGAATGACATGTTGTGTTCTTTCTTCTAGGAAATCCTGAATCCAATCACAAACCTGGTCCGATATTCCGTAAGCTCGTATTTTTTTCACTAAACGTAAGTGCGGAACCGTATCAAATGCCTTCCTGAAGTCCAGGAATACGGCATCAATCTGCTCGCCAGTGTCTACGGCACTGTGAATTTCTTGGGCAAATAGGGCGAGCTGAGTTTCACATGATCTCTGTTTGCGGAATCCATGTTGGTTATGATGAAGGAGATTTGTATTATCTAAGAACGTCATAATACGAGAACACAAAACATGTTCCATTATTCTACAACAGATTGACGTAAGCGAAATAGGCCTATAATTATTCGCATCTGATTTATGACCCTTCTTGAAAATGGGAACGACCTGCGCTTTCTTCCAGTCGCTAGGTACTTTACGTTCTTCCAGCGATCTACGATAAATTGCTGATAGAAAGGGGGCAAGTTCTTTAGCATAATCACTGTAGAATCTTAAGGGTATCTCGTCTGGTCCGGATGCTTTTCCGCTACTAAGTGATAGCAGTTGTTTTTCAATTCCGATATCGTTTATTTCAATATTTTCCATTTTGGCGTCCGTGCGACGGCTGAAGTCAGGGACCGTGTTACGATTTTCCGCAGTGAAACAGTTTCGGAACACTGAATTCAGTATTTCTGCCTTTCTTCGGTCGTCCTCTGTTTCGGTGCCATCGTGGTCAACGAGTGACTGAATAGGGGATTTAGATCCGCTTACCGATTTTACATATGACCAAAACTTTTTAGGGTTCTTATTTAGATTGTTTGCCAATGTTTTATGTTCGAATTCGTTGAATGCTTCTCTCATTGCTCTCTTTACGCTCTTTTTCGCTTCGTTCAGCTTTTCCTTATCAGCTATGATTCGACTACTCTTAAACCTATGATGAAGCTTTCTTTGTTTCCGTAGTACCTTTCGTACATGATTGTTATACCACGGTGGATCTTTCCCCTCGCTTTGGACCTTAGTCGGTACGAACTTATCTAAGGCGTACTGGACGATGTTTCTAAATTTTTTCCATTTTTGTTCCACATCCTCTTCCTCAGAAATGAACGTTTGATGGTGGTCACTCAGATATTCTGCGATTTGTGCCCTATCACTCTTGTTAAGCAAATATATTTTCCTTCCTTTCTTGGCATTTCTTATTACACTTGTAGTCATTGATGCAACCACTGACTTATGATCACTGATACCCTCTTCTACAATCTAGTATATTGGTCGGAGGACATATAAGACCGATAAAATGCAATACAAAACCATACTGTTGTTGTGAAGTACTTTTGAGGGAAAAGGGCGTACCCCAAGTGATAACAAGGTCTAAAGAACTTTGTCCAGGTCAATAAAGCTGTTCCTTTTCACTAAGTGAGTCATCGACAGGTCTTTATCTGTTGTGCATTTTCCACGAGATACCCGGATGCAAAGGGCACGGATGTTATTCCTACAATAGCAACTTAATACGGTTGCTATATCACACTTTCTGTCTTGAGAAGAGTGCCAATCTTCGACCCAGATCAATCCCGTCAACTCCGTCCATGGTTTTTACAGTGCAGACATCTCCTTGTATCTATCCAATAACATTGATGTTCACTGTGCGTAGTGGTATTGGAATGGAGCTAATGCTCTTCATGTCCGTAAGTCTGTAGTGGTCATACTTGCCGTCTGAATGCAGAAAATATTCCCTGAAATGTGGCTCCGAAAGCACTGTTACGAGTAGTATTGGAATCGATTACTTGTCGATATCCACCACTCGAAAATTTAGTTCCCCAGAAATAGTAAAGCATTATACGATGGGCACTTAGGATCAGTTAGCACTTGCACCAAATAACAGCGTGGCTTTGTTCAGTTTACTCATCATACCTCACAAGGAGTTGCATAACACTCCCACAACGTCATACTGCTGCATTTCCTCCTCCCGTGCATTCACCCGAGGAAGTGTCACCTGTATGCGAAGAGCTACCTTCTACGCATGTTGCGAGTAACTACGTATTTGCGACCCTGACACATCTGACCCCAACACGACTCTGATGACGGCGCACGCCGTTAACCGTATGAAGGATTCCATTCGGGCACTCCACCCAGCCTTCTTGTTCGTCATGTTTGCACGGCCCTACGCACAGGTAAAAACCACTGACTCACGAAAGCCGGTTTTCCGTAGGTGGCGGCGCTGCTGGAAAACGGCTACGGACTACGCGAGCCGAACGTTAGCACCCTTATCAGGTTCCTGCGATCGCTCAGGGCACCAAACAATACTCGCAACTCTGACGCTCTCTTTCCACGATTCCATCAAAATATAATGAAATTATCGGCGCCAACTGCGAGAATAATTCATTTACGAAGTGCGTTTCTAAATTAACAGACTGAATGTTTCGTTCAAAATTACTTACATTTGTTGTTAATAGGCACAACAAGGGTTTTTTTCTTAAGAGGAGACCAACCAAAATAACCTAGGGAAACGGCTCGGGAGAACTACTGAACATCAATTGTCACTAAGAAGTCTTTAAAACAATTTATTAACAACAATAATTTCTTTTCCTTGATAGCAACAATGTCTAAGGCTCAACTTAAAAAACACATTAGCGATTAAACTTGTGCTTTCACCCTTAAGAAAAGGCATTAAACGTAAAATACCAGAAGCGAAACAGTTTAGATAACATTTAATGCTTTTTAAATTACAATTGATCAAAACATTAAATATTGATAATTTACGTTGAAGGTCATGCCGAGGCACACCATAACCTCAAAATAGCAGTACATTAATAGAGTGGCCCCACTTCAGGTCAGGGCACAACAGCCCCCACACGTACACCTTGGAATGCAGCGCCCCCCACCCCCCTCCCCCCTAGCGACGACAAGCCGAGAGGGGATAAGTAGCGCACTATAACATACGCAGAAAACTCTCGAAGGATGAAAAATTATTAGTATTTTAAGTGCAGAACAAATATCACCGCAACCTTAATAAATGCCGTAACAGCCTTAAAACTAGTATCCACAACCCAAGGTAGGGTACCCCAGCAGAGGCGCCACATGCGGTGTAGAGGGCGCATACCTCATCGTTTCGGCAAATACCGACACAGTGGGCGCGTATGGGCACTGCAGGTTCTCAGTGGATGCCAGAACATAATAAAAGTTTTCACGTTCCCATCAAGGAAGTTTCACATAAAGTTCAAATGGCTCTGAGCACTACGGGACTTAACTTCTAAGGTCATCAGTCCTCTAGAACTTAGAACTACTTAAGCCTAACTAACCTAAGGACATCACACACATCCATGCCCGAGGCAGGATTCGAACCTGCGACCGTAGCGGTCGCGCGGTTCCAGACTGCAGCGCCTAGAACCACTCGGCCACCGTGGCCGGCGAAGTTTCACATAAGCTGTGGGGGAATAATTGAGGTTAGTCTATAATTATTCCTTTAAAAATAATTTCAGAGTCACGATTAGCCCTTAGTGTATGCTAAATAGTCAAATATTTCCAAGTATTTGAATAATTTAATTAAATAAATGAATAATTTAATGAATAAACAGTAAGTTCTATTGGGCGTGTTTTGATTCCACTGCCGCCATCTTGGCTAACAGTGTCATCAATTTCTAGGGAGTGACGTCTTTCTCCTGTGAATCAGGATACACGCCGCAATAAAATCCGGGCCATAAGCCGCACGTTTTTTACGTTTGGGATACTCGCCGCACAAATCAAATTACAGTTTTAAATAAGTGAAAAAATTTATATTTTGTTTGTATTTTCTTTCAAATAACTTAGCATACATTTTTAGGTTGTTCAGTCTCATGAAGATCAGTGCACAGTATTATTCAATAGTCCTGAAAATATATATTGCCCAATTACTTAAAATTTATTCTCCAGATATCAACAAAATAAATATACTCAATTTCTAAATAAAATTGTGTTTTTGATTTGTATCATAAAACTCCTGTCGAATTAATAATTATATGTGTGGTTCATTTTAGGTCTCATAAAAATGCCTACCTTTTATAAAAATGTGATTGTTATTATTGTGCAGCTTGTAAGCTTTGGATACATGAAGATTGCAAAATTTCTGAAATGTTTTGTGTTGATTGTGGCTGATAAAATTGGAAGGTAACCAAATGAACAAAATCTGAAAATCTTGCTTTTGTTTTCTATTTAGCATTTCACTAGGAATTACTTAATGTGTTAACTAAAAATGACTAGATAATATGTGTTAGTTTTAACTTTTGCAACTCTCGATACGTGAGCTAGTTATCCAAACCAATGAACTACTTAGATATATGAAAAATATATCATAAAAAATGCTAACACTTCATTGTTTTTCCTTCACCCCATAACATAGTTATGACCAAAAAGGTATTTATAAGTATATATACACAGGTCCTGACTTAAAAATCAGCGTAGTTTCGCGGTTTTTTTAGCATGCGGCATATCATGGAATAGACGTCACAATATAAAGATGTTGTCCATGACAAATATTGTGTTTAATGGGTACACTGAAAAAATCCAGAAAATCTGCGTGTCATGGTGTGTTTAGTTGGACAAAAGAAAAGTTTTGTTGAAAATGCAACATGGGCCTTTACATATGCGATTTTGAAAATGTGCTTCATATCTCCAGGATTTATCCAATTGTTAGCTTAATCACCAAATTAGAGGTTCTAGAGAACTTCAATTGTCCTCACGCAATGTTTTTAACACAGTTTTACACGTAAGCTGACAGAGACAAGCGTTATTAAAGCATCATATCAAATATTCTACTTATTTCTTCTTAGGTTGTTGTGGTACCTAAGGGGAAAAATGTTTCTGGTTGCAAAAATACAAGTCAGTGCCACTATACAAATCAGATTTATTTCCATAAGGCTAACATAGTGACAAAATGTGACTCAGAATTGGGCACAGGACTTAAAACTGAATCACCAAAACAACAGTCTGCACTTTACTTATAACTGAGAACCCAAAAATCTTTTTAAAAAACATTTACCCTAGACGTAAGCCAATTTCCCCACTGGAATAAAATGGGGGGGGGGGGGGGGGCGCACAACTAAAATGATTGAAAAACGAAGCACAAGGCCAGGACCATGCTGCTTCAAATACAGCCAACAAGAGGCAATGTAGACAAGTCTCCGGAGAACAACTGTATACGACGCTTGCCATGAACATAAGGAAGCAGAACAGGGCTCGTTCCTCGACCAACGAGCCCTAAGAAGGCGTTGACTCGACGGCCGGCAAAGTCCTGTAGGAAAGGCGTTCCGGTCGTTTAGTGCAGAAGGGGACACGATCGGTGGGCTTCGCCGTAACGCGCCAAATTCTCCGGAAGGAACCAGGGACTGTGCGCACAAGTAACGCCAGGGCAGGACTAGGCCCTCCCAGCACGGTACGTCAACAGCAGCACCGCCCTATACGGAGAACGCCGAACGCCAACGCTCACAGAAAAACGTTGGACTGGCAATCCTCACCGATTGTTCTACAGGAAGCCCCTACGCCACACCGACTCACAGTCCACCATAACCCATAACCGCCCAGGCCTGACATTAGCACAGCACTTCGACGCAACCCATTTCCTCGCTTCCACCCGAGGGAAGACCAGAGACCCTCTAACCGGCAATGAACGCGCTGAATTCGCCCGGTGCAAGATAAATCAGCGCGCAGGTCGATGGTGAGGACAGAAGCAGTTTCGCTTCTAATACTACGTAGATGCCAACATACCTCACAATGAAACTTTATCTGAATAGGTAAATATACTTGCAGTGGAGCGTCATAGGACAAAAAGTGCAAGATACATCAGTAAAAGGCCGGTCAAAGTGGCCGTGCGGTTCTAGGCGCTGCCGTCTGGAACCGGGAGACCGCTACGGTCGCAGGTTCAAATCCTGCCTCTGGCATGGATGTGTGTGATGTCCTTAGGTTAGTTAGGCTTAACTAGTTCCAAGTTCTAGGGCACTAATGACCTCAGAAGTTGAGTCCCATAGTGCTCAGAGCAATACATCAGTAAAAACAATGAAGACATATTTATTTCATTATATTACAACTGGACATCGTGCTATGTGGCTGCGACAAGTACCTCACAAAATTGTGAAGAAACTGCCCATTGAACACAGTTGTGTAGCAGTGTTACAGAAAAGTAATTGCAGACGGAATACTGAGAGTTCACGACATGTCGTCCACCGGTCTGAGAGACTGTGTGGTCTCACAAAACGTAGGGCAAAGTACACACATCAACAAATGTTTACATCACCACATTTTTTTTCGAAATTCATAGCACAGAATATAAAAAAACGGTTCCATACATATCTTAACAGACGTCCTGCCATCCTGTCCCTCCGTGTCACTGTTTTCTACACTCCTGGAAATTGAAATAAGAACACCGTGAATTCATTGTCCCAGGAAGGGGAAACTTTATTGACACATTCCTGGGGTCAGATACATCACATGATCACACTGACAGAACCACAGGCACATAGACACAGGCAACAGAGCATGCACAATGTCGGCACTAGTACAGTGTATACCCACCTTTCGCAGCAATGCAGGCTGCTATTCTCCCATGGAGACGATCGTAGAGATGCTGGATGTAGTCCTGTGGAACGGCTTGCCATGCCATTTCCACCTGGCGCCTCAGTTGGACCAGCGTTCGTGCTGGACGTGCAGACCGCGTGAGACGACGCTTCATCCAGTCCCAAACATGCTCAATGGGGGACAGATCCGGAGATCTTGCTGGCCAGGGTAGTTGACTTACACCTTCTAGAGCACGTTGGGTGGCACGGGATACATGCGGACGTGCATTGTCCTGTTGGAACAGCAAGTTCCCTTGCCGGTCTAGGAATGGTAGAACGATGGGTTCGATGACGGTTTGGATGTACCGTGCACTATTCAGTGTCCCCTCGACGATCACCAGTGGTGTACGGCCAGTGTAGGAGATCGCTCCCCACACCATGATGCCGGGTGTTGGCCCTGTGTGCCTCGGTCGTATGCAGTCCTGATTGTGGCGCTCACCTGCACGGCGCCAAACACGCATACGACCATCATTGGCACCAAGGCAGAAGCGACTCTCATCGCTGAAGACGACACGTCTCCATTCGTCCCTCCATTCACGCCTGTCGCGACACCACTGGAGGCGGGCTGCACGATGTTGGGCCGTGAGCGGAAGACGGCCTAACGGTGTGCGGGACCGTAGCCCAGCTTCATGGAGACGGTTGCGAATGGTCCTCGCCGATACCCCAGGAGCAACAGTGTCCCTAATTTGCTGGGAAGTGGCGGTGCGGTCCCCTACGGCACTGCGTAGGATCCTACGGTCTTGGCGTGCATCCGTGCGTCGCTGCGGTCCGGTCCCAGGTCGACGGGCACGTGCACCTTCCGCCGACCACTGGCGACAACATCGATGTACTGTGGAGACCTGACGCCCCACGTGTTGAGCAATTCGGCGGTACGTACACCCGGCCTCCCGCATGCCCACTATACGCCCTCGCTCAAAGTCCGTCAACTGCACATACGGTTCACGTCCACGCTGTCGCGGCATGCTACCAGTGTTAAAGACTGCGATGGAGCTCCGTATGCCACGGCAAACTGGCTGACACTGACGGCGGCGGTGCACAAATGCTGCGCACCTAGCGCCATTCGACGGCCAACACCGCGGTTCCTGGTGTGTCCGCTGTGCCGTGCGTGTGATCATTGCTTGTACAGCCCTCTCGCAGTGTCCGGAGCAAGTATGGTGGGTCTGACACACCGGTGTCAATGTGTTCTTTTTTTCATTTCCAGGAGTGTATATATTCCTTTCCTCGCCTATTCTCTGGAGAACCTCCTTATTGCTTACCTTATCAGACCACCTAATTCTCAACATTCTCTGTAGCATCACATCTCAAATGCTTCGATTCTCCTCTGTTCCGATTTTCCCGCAGCCCATGTTTCATTACATACAATGCTGTGCTGCAAACGTACATTCTGAGAAGTTTCTTCCTCAAATTAAGTGCTATGACTGATACTGGTAGACTTTTCTCGACCAGGACTGCCCTTTTTGTCACTGATAGTATGCTTTTTGTGTACTCCTCCCAGCACCGTCGGTCATCAGTTCTTTTGCTGCCTAGGTTCCAGAATTCCTTAACTTCATCTGCTTCAACATCACCAATCCTGATGTTAACTTTCTCACTGTTTCCATTTCTGCAACATCTCATCTTCGTCTTTCTTCAATTTACTGTTAGTCCGTGTTCTGTACTTATTAGACTGTTCATACCATTCACTAAACCCTGTAATTCTTCTTCACATCCACGCAGCATAGCGAGCTGTGCGGACTCGGCCTTTTGTTGATTTTGCCCCTCGCTGACGATCTCTGTCTAGATGACATTGGAGGTACGCCGATGTCGCCATTGGTGGATGCAAAAGCCGCTGAGATGGAAGGTTTTGGGGGAGTGAGTGTGTGGCGTGCGCAGCGAGTCGGCAGGAGCCGCGGGAGGTTTGGACTTATGGATGGTAGACGAGAGAACGAATCGGCTCCTTTGAAGGTGCCAAGAGTGGATTTTACTGTCGGTTCCTTTGAAGGCTCCGAGAGTGTTTTACTGTCGGTTTTCGCCTGCCCTGCCAAGCAGTTTCCATGAGTCGGCATGATATTTTAGAAAACAGAGCAGCGGCATGCTGGTTCGACGCTAGTGAAGGTGGTCCGGTCTCTTGCAGGCTTAAGGAGTGGAAAGTCTGCGGCCATCCTGTCCAAGTTAATCAACTTCAGTGTTCTCGTTATTCCCTCCCCCTCCACCCCATCTCCGCCCAGGTGTGGTTTATTCAACCAACACTCATAATTAATAGCAGCTGTTTAAAAGTCGTCACTTAGATGCATCAGCTGTTAAGCTGATTGTGCGATAATTCTCGCACCTGTCAGCTCTTGAAATCTTCAGAATAGTGTGGATGATGCTTTTCCGAAAGTCATATGATATGTTACCGGACTCATACATTCTACACACCAATGAGAATAGTCGTTTTGTTGGCACTTCTCCCAATGATTTTAGATATTCTGATGGAATGATATCTATTCCTTGCACCTTATCTGTTATTAAGTCTTGGAAAACTCTTTCAAATTCTGATTTTAATACTGTTTCTAGTCCTTGTAGACTCCTGTTTCTTCTCCTACCACGTAGTCAGACAATTCTTTGCCCTCATAGAGGCCCTCTATGTATTCTTACCACTCAGCATTTAACAGTGGAATTAACATTGACTCTTAATGTTACCTCCCTTCGTTTCAGTTTAATCTAAGGTTGTTTTCACTTTCTATATGCTGGTCAGTCCTTCCGACAATCATTTGATTTTCGATTTCTTTACATTTTTCATGCAGCCATGATCTGTTTTTCTGTATTCCTACATTTCCCTGATCATTTTTACACTTACTTCTTTCATCGATCGGTTGAAGTATTTCTTCTGTTACCAAAGGTTTCTTCGCAGATACAGGGTGTTTCAAAAATGACCGGTATATTTGAAACGGTAATAAAAACTAAACGAGCAGCGATAGAAATACACCGTTTGTTGCAATATGCTTGGGACAACAGTACATTTTCAGGCAGACAAACTTTCGAAATTACAGTAGTTACAATTGTCAAAAACAGATGGCGCTGCGGTCTGGGAAACTCTATAGTACGATATTTTCCACATATCCACCATGCGTAGCAATAGTATGGCGTAGTCTCTGAATGAAATTACCCGAAACCTTTGACAACGTGTCTGGCGGAATGGCTTCACATGCAGATGAGATGTACTGCTTCAGCTGTTCAATTGTTTCTGGATTCTGGCGGTACACCTGGTCTTACAAGTGTCCCCACAGAAAGAAGTCACAGGGGTTCATGTCTGGCGAATAGGGAGGCCAATCCACGCCGCCTCCTGTATGTTTCGGATAGCCCAAAGCAATCACACGATCATCGAAATATTCATTCAGGAAATTAAAGACGTCGGCCGTGCGATGTGGCCAGGCACCATCTTGCATAAACCACGAGGTGTTCGCAGTGTCGTCTAAGGCAGTTTGTACCGCCACAAATTCACGAAGAATGTCCAGATAGCGTGATGCAGTAATCGTTTCGGATCTGAAAAATGAGTCAATGATTCCTTTGGAAGAAATGGCGGCCCAGACCAGTACTTTTTGAGGATGCAGGGACGATGGGACTGCAACATGGGGCTTTTCGGTTCCCCATATGCGCCAGTTCTGTTTATTGACGGAACCGTCCAGGTAAAAATAAGCTTCGTCAGTAAACCAAATGCTGCCCACATGCATATCGCCGTCATCAATCCTGTGGACTATATCGTTAGCGAATGTCTCTCGTGCAGCAATGGTAGCGGCGCTGAGGGGTTGCCGCGTTTGAATGTTGTATGGATAGAGGTGTAAACTCTGGCGCATGAGACAATACGTGGACGTTGGCGTCATTTGGACCGCAGCTGCAACACGGCGAGCGGAAACCCGAGGCTGCTGTTGGATCACCTGCTGCACTAGCTGCGCGTTGCCCTCTGTGGTTGCCGTACGCGGTCGCCCTACCTTTCCAGCATGTTCATCCGTCACGTTCCCAGTCCGTTGAAATTTTTCAAACAGATCCTTCATTGTATCTCTTTTCGGTCCTTTGGTTACATTAAACCTCCGTTGAAAACTTCGTCTTGTTGCAACAACACTGTGTTCTAGGCGGTGGAATTCCAACACCAGAAAAATCCTCTGTTCTAAGGAATAAACCATGTTGTCCACAGCACACTTGCACGTTGTGAACAGCACACGCTTACAGCAGAAAGACGACGTACAGAATGGCGCACCCACAGACTGCGTTGTCTTCTATATCTTTCACATCACTTGCAGCGCCATCTGTTGTTGAAAATTGTAACTACTGTAATTTCGAAAGTTTGTCCGCCTGAAAATGTACTGTTGTCCCAAGCATATAGCAACAAACGGTGTATTTCTATCGCTGTTCGTTTAGTTTTTATTGCCGTTTCAAATATACCGGTCATTTTTGAAACACCCTGTACCTTCCTTGTACCTACGGGTTTCTTTCCATTTTGCCCTTTTTAGATATGTCAATTCCCCTTCTACTGAAATGCCTACTGATCTTTTCATTATCGCAGTATCTATAGCTTCAGAGAACTTCAAGCGTGTCTCTTCATTTCTTAGTACTTCCGCATCCCACTTCCTTGCACATTCGTTGTTCCTGACGTCTCTAACTTCAGCCTCCTCTTCGTCACTACTAAATTGTGATCTATCAGCTCCTAGGTACGCCTTTCAATCGAGTATCTGAGTTTGGAGTCATGGCTGACTTGGTCCAAATGTTCCTTTTTTTCAATGGCGATTCTGCGTGAGTCGCGCAGAGTGCGTGATAGTTGTCGATGTACAGGTTCAGCTGTTTTTTCTTTCTTTTTTTTTCAGTCCAACAGGTGTTCGATTGGTTCACGTCTCGCACGTCACTCCAGCCCATTGTGGTAATCCTAGCATACTGAAGGAACGTGTTCACGATGAGCACGCGAACTGTCATTCATTAAGATGAAATTGTCACCAAAATTTTAATGATACGGTCTCACTATTGGTTTCAGTGTGAGGCACAGTGTTGGAGCCATTCGATATCTCCAGGTAGAACAGAATCTAATTCCGTACGTAACAACACTCGGTGCCAATCCTAAAGCGTCCATTCGGCACGATTTGTTGACCATCTGTAACAAAGTCCATTGTGTTATGGTGTTCAATGTAGTGCATGCCATGGTCGTCGGGAATGGGGATTGGCGTAAGGCAATCATCTCCTAACTGTTTGATGCGACAAGTGACGTCATGTAGCCTCTTCGGACACCGAATTCAGTCCTGGATGACTCACCCTACAGATCCATTCACTCGAAAGTCGTAGATCTGTATCATCGTGTGCCCCTGTCGAACGTGAATTGCCTGTGCGGTATATGTCCTCAACACTGTCAGTCAGTGACTTTGACTCCGGTACACATGTCAAACAACTTGCGTGGTTTACAAGCCTTCTGCACGTAATATGATGGTCAAAACTCGATCATTGGTTGCGATTGTTCTTCATGGCATGATGTAAGTGAACTACTGTTTCACATCTCTAGTGCGTTCATACTAGTGATTTGCTCTCAGCTGAAATGCTACAGTCCATTTGACTGCGGCATTCAACGCGTGGGGAGCTGTGTGCATGTTTACAAACAACCTTAGCGGTGACCTTCCGATAGGTTCAGAAAGAGTCACAACGGAAAAGCACCTGAACGACATATCCGGGTGAAGTAAACCTTTTGCTGTTGTGTGTAGCGTATTGGGTAACAAAAGTATCATGAGGTGCCCACATTGATTTGTACAATATCAGCACATCTGAGTAGTTTTAAGTACATCATAGCTCAACACACACCCGTTTCCTTTCACTATATATGTGGCCCTGACAAAGGCCAGTTAGATATACTACTTAAGCTTTGTTGTTCTTTTGAGTAAGTCTTATTAATGGTGTAAATGAATGATTAGTAAACAGCAATATGTTTTCAGTGGTAGAGGTAAGCGAATAAAGTGAAACGGTCTCACAGGTGAAGTTTGCAACTCTGTTGTGCGATGCTTCACCAACCATCTAGCGATCCCCGACGGAAAGTGATGCTAGCTTTCCCATTCAGACGTGGCCAGAAATACTTCACCAAAGATTACTGAATCGTGGCGCCTCTCACCTCAAAGAAATTGGTGCACTTGAGCTGCCAACGACATATTTGTCAGTTTAGCGAAGAGGAAACGCATTGAGAAATACTTTAAAGAAGTGCGAGATGATGAAAGGTGTAAACAGTTGTCAAGATTCTTTCTAAGCAAATTTTGTGTTGCGTGTTTGTTACGTTTTCCAGTACATATACAGGGTTATTACAAATGATGGAAGCGATTTCACAGCTCTACAATAACTTTATTATTTGAGATATTTTCACAATGCTTTGCACACACATACAAAAACTCAAAAAAGTTTTTTTAGGCATTCACAAATGTTCGATATGTGCCCCTTTAGTGATTCGGCAAACATCAAGCCGATAATCAAGTTCCTCCCACACTCAGCGCAGCATGTCCCCATCAAAGAGTTCGAAAGCATCATTGATGCGAGCTCGCAGTTCTGGCACGTTTCTTGGTAGAGGAGGTTTAAACACTGAATCTTTCACATAACCCCACAGAAAGAAATCGCATGGGGTTAAGTCGAGAGAGCGTGGAGGCCATGACATGAATTGCTGATCATGATCTCCACCACGTCCGATCCATCGGTTTTCCAATCTCCCGTTTAAGAAATGCCGAACATCATGATGGAAGTGTGGTGGAGCACCATCCTGTTGAAAGATGAAATCGTCGCTGTCGGTTTCCAGTTGTGGCATGAGCCAATTTTCCAGCATGTCCAGATACACGCATGAAACTTGCCCGCACGCGTTCAACTGTTTCCTCGCTCACTGCAGGCTGACCCGTTGATTTCCTCTTACAGAGGCATCCAGAAGCTTTAAACTGCGCATACCATCGCCGAATGGAGTTAGCAGTTGGTAGATCTTTGTTGAACTTCGTCCTGAAGTGTCGTTGCACTGTTATGACTGACTGATGTGAGTGCATTTCAAGCACGACATATGCTTTCTCGGCTCCTGTCGCCATTTTGTCTCACTGCGCTCTCGAGCGCTCTGGCGGCAGAAACCTGAAGTGCGGCATCAGCCGAACAAAACTTTATGAATTTTTCTACGTATCTGTAGTGTGTCGTGACCATATGTCAATGAATGGAGCTACACTGAATTTATGAAATCGCTTCAATCATTTGTAATAGCCCTGCATTAGTAATGTGTGGTATTCAGAAATTTACTGAGTGTGCGGTAGGGCTTCTGAATACTGTTTCAATCGATCTGCATTTTTGTCCAGTATTCCGTGTCGAAACTGGTTGCTAGCTATCCATGTTCGGTTTTAACCACTGTCTCTGAAGAGGACGTTTTGTACGCTTCGAAGAGGTGTGAATTCCTAAGGGACCAGACAGCTGAGGTCGTCGGACCCTAAACGTACACACTACTTAAACTAACTTACGCTAACAACAACACACACACCCACGCCCGAGGGAGGACTCGAACCTCCGGCGGGAGCGGCCAAGCAATCCTTGGCATAGCGCCTCAAACCGCGCGGCCCCTCCGCGCGGCACCATCCATCAGCACTTGGCTAGTGGCTAACGCATGTGCCAAAATAGCGTGAGATGGTCGCATCGGTTTATTCAAAATCAGCCTAAGTCCAGGCAATATTAGTCGACGACAACCCACGACGAGTGTAGTTTTCACAATTGTATTTACAGCACTCCACACTCTAGCCACAATTCTCCGTTTTGCCGGTATTTATGGAGAAGCATACATTCACTCGAGACGTTATTGTGAAGTTGTTCAACATTTACATTTGTTCAGACGAAAATATTCGTGAGCAGTGGTCAGAAGTAACAAACAAAGATTCTGAGATTCTGAGGGAATGAGCTGATATAATTTACTATCGGGTCATTGGCTCGTGTCTAACGCTAGCCTCCTAGCTGGACCAATCTACTTCATTTTTCTCAGAGATGGTCTTCCTGTCTTATTGGATGAGGTGCCACTACGGGTTCACCACATGATGTGGTCGCGAAACGACGGAGCTCCGTTTCATTTCGATGCAAATGTCGACCCTACCTTGACGCCCCACATCCGAATCGATGGATTTGCAAAATGGGAATTCCTTCTATGGCCACCACGGTCATCAAACCTTGTACCACTTGAGTATTTTCTTCGGAGGATTATCAAGAGTATGGTGTATGCTACTCTTGTAACATCATAGGAGTATCTTGTGGCACGAATTCACATTCCGACGGAAATACTGAACACCCACCTGTTTCAACAAGTGCGACTCAGTACCTACAACTCCGATGTATATTCTGCAATCCAACTGCGGGTCAAAGTTCTTAAACCAATTTGTAATACACTACACGGTGAGACTTTTCTGTTTGGTTTTTCACGAAATGTTGGTCCATCATCAAATCCAAACTGATCTTTGCCTTTGGAATCCCACAGCACCCAAACAATGAATTTCTGGACAGGGGTTCCATCTTGAAAAGTGGTTAGTTTACCATCCTGTTCAACACATGAAGGAGTCCGTAGGTGCAATCCGTGCGTTTACATTGCTCTGATGGCCAATGGTTTTGTAACCTCCCCCTCACTTATTGACCTTAATGACAGTGAAAAATTAAACTGCGTGTACCTAATGGAAATTTGGGAAAAGCAATCGTCACCGAGGTTAATTTGTCCGTAAAGAGGGAGGAAAGGGTTACATCTAAATGAAAGGAAAAATGCTAATGAAACTGGTGGAAATTGATTTTGAAAAGGGGTAAAGTTAATACGTAAAGTAAATGTGCGGCCGTTACGTTAACAATTAACTAGTGGTAATTAGATATTTGAGATTTGGGGAAAATTACGGTCGCCAGTCCTAAGGACAATTGCTATAGTAACTGAAAAAGAAAGGTTATTACACATATAGTTAGCACTAGAAGTGTGGCAACTGAAGGTTGACACGTGTAGTGTGAAAACTGAAAGTTTGTCAGAAGTAATAAATTTCGCTACACTCTGACTTAATTTAGCAAAAGAATTAATAAAACCGGAAAATCGAAAGTTAATTTAGTGACTGAAGTTAATAGTGAGCTTTCTTTCTGAAGCACATCGAAATTCAGTAAAATACGGTTAGTCTTGGACTACCTCAACAATCATTTCAAAAGCTACTTGAATCTACGCAATTTAGAAATAAGAGATTTAACTTTGAACTTGAATTAAATGATTCTGAACAATTAACAATAGTAAAATTTAGTACGTACCAAGCTGAGCTGCAGTCACAGGTAAGCTAAAATACGGTAACAAAACTCGCACTCTTAATTTGTGCTTGTGTAATCTAAGTACTGTAGCCAGCTATGAATACTTTAACTGAACTTTGAAATTAAAGCAGTGAAATGCTATAATATTACTTTAATGCTGGCGTTCGAATTTCAACGACACTCGGGTTCATTCCGGAAAAGGAAGGGACCCTGCTTGGCAATGCAATTGGGACAATGAGCAACAAAGGATTATGCTAAGTTGCTGTAATTTTGTGATGCAACAATTTTAAAAGTTTGAAAAGCTGAGGTCTGCCATACAGTTCTAAAACTTTACGTGCTTCCAGTCTTCCTTGTTGGTTGATTGAAGGTTTGAAGCCATCGATCGAGATGGTGGCGACAGTCACTCATTGTCGGCCGTCGCTGTTGCAGAAGCTGGATGTTGGCACGCCTTCTTCTCGACACGGTCACCAGACGAAACGGGCTCTTGATGTGCGCCAGCTAATGCTTCCCGTCCGCGACACCATGTCAGAAACTATCATCGCAAGTCGAGCGCAATTACATGCTGCCAAACCCCGAAAGTGCGGCAACTCGCGGGAGCGTCACACAACACACCTGCTCCACTCGCTACTCCAGCCAGACTCTCTCTCTCTCTCTGCCGCGCTCCACGCGACAGAGTTAACACTACCAAAGATCGTAAACACTCTGGATCTCCACACGACCTATCGTCGTATTTGTTCGATAACATAGTTTTCCCTAGGCAAGACCCAGCGTAAAAATACAAATATATTTACAAAACAACCAATTATACATCGACATAAGTGCATAAATATATATATACAAACAGTAAAACAACTACAATACATAAAGAGACAGAAATGTCATATCTTGAGGTAACAAAACAAGGAAAAAAAATAATAGTACAATAGATGGAAATAGGAGGATATGCATTTCCGGCGTTACACGTGCCCCACATTGTCTGAGGATGTTCGTGTAACGTAAACAGACTCAGAAAATGTCCCAAAAAAGAAACAGCAGAAATGTATATGCTCAAAACATCAACAAAATTTAGCATTCGTCTAATTAACCATAAATCAATTTTTAGACCATAATAATTGAGTGGAGACACTCCTAATTTTATTCCACTCTGTCATCATGCACAAAATAAAACAGGTTGACAACATATTAAAATTCATAGAAAACATAGAAAATGGTTTAGCTATTCTAAAAATCTAAATTCCTAGCAGTATCAAGAAATGGAGTACTATTTACAAAATTAATCAGAGTACATGGTCATAAAAAACAGGTATATCAAAATACGCAAATTAATAATTAATTACATAGAATACACATTTTATATAACCTTTTCATAATTAATACTTTCGCCATTAAAGTCCACATAACGCTAAACAAGAAAGTAATATACAGCAGATCGACAAAAACATAAATATTGACAGCAGAATTCTTTCACATCAGCTGTCCGGGAAGAAAAACAACTCCGCCTTCCGTACTCGCAAGTACAAAGAATGCCGACAGCGGCACAAGAGCCGACAGCGGCTCCGCCTCACTAGTATTGTTGCGCCCGCCTGTGCGGCACGCTTGATCTCACTCGCCCTTGCAACGACATTTCCAGAACGTCCGTTTCACTGAATTCTTTCGGAAAAAACCCACTCCCGAGTAATCTCAAGGAGTCCATTAACTATCACAGTGGATAACTCAACACTGACCATCATCACACGCATGTACTAGCCTCAAAAACTTAAAACAGCGTCTAAGTACATCGGCAATGACTTGTAAACCACATATTTATGAAGTCTTACAGCTAGTTACAAAATCATATTTACATTCCTTAATCTACTGTGACTCAGCTGAAAACTTAAACTAGCGGCTTGGATTTTTCAATTTATTAATTACTCTTAAATCATTTAGTCAAAATTAATTACTTATTAATTAGAACTTCTTTAATGCCCTCTTTGTCAGGCAAAAGCATGGCAAACTAGCAAATCGTTAAATGTTACACTCTATATTTACAGACTTTACAAATTACCCATTCTGTGGTATTAATCAATCCTAGGTTGGTACATTTTCAAGTCTACAATGTTCCGTATACCTAATAGTTTTCCAGAGCTTGGATACTCTAAGCAATAAGCATTTGTGTGAGGTATACCAATGACTTTATATGGTCCATTATAAACAAACTTAAATTTAGAGATTTCATTGTCTATCTCGCTCGATTTCTCATGAGCTTTTACAAGTACTAAGTCTCCGATTGCAAACTTAGCAAAATGCGCTTTAGCGTCATGACGACGTATGCGAGCATCGGGTTTTAGCTTCATTACTTCTGGCAAACGATCTTTTTTCACACCAATACTCGGTTTGTCTGGAAACACTCTTATTCCTCATTATTTCTTCATACAGGCCTCGTCTTTGTTCGTGTGTTACGTTTGACACACCGTCTACAATACTTTCCAATTCACTTTCTACACTATTGTCAATGCCGAGATTCGTCACGTTACAGTAGTTCAAATTCATACCTACGTCAATGGCATCCGGCCACTTAACAATGTGTATAGGCTGGTATTGCCTATGCACACTGTCTCCTGCCTCATCAAAACTAACTACTACTGTTTTTTCTTGTGACGCACATGTCAAAGTTTTGCTTTCGCAATTAATCACCGCACGGTACTTTAGTAGCCAATCTAACCCGATAATTACTTCCGTAGTTAAGTCTGGCACGACGACAAACTCTTGTTCAAATCGTGCCACACAAACCTCGAAGTTGACAAAAATCTGTTTTGTGACCGGTTTACTGGCCTTCCCAGTAGCACCGATAAGTTTCACTCCTGTTACTGGCATAACTACGATGCCAGGTCTGTCTTTCGGTAACTCAAATATTTTCCCAGATACAACACTCAATTCTGCACCGGTGTCAATCAACACGTTTAGTTGTAGGTCGTGCATATTAACAGACACTACTATCTGTCTACACTTGTCCTCGACCGTTTCTTAATTTTCCCACAGTAAATCCTCGTATATATCCAGGTCATTCCAGAAAAAACCATCCGGCTTTGATCCTAAATCCGACTTATCTGGCGGCCTTTTCAGCCTCTGTTCACATACAGTTTTAATTTCAACACGTTTGTCCTGGGGCTTAGTCTGTAGCTTCGCCTCCAATACCGAAACCTTTTCCTGTAACTCGTCAACTAGTGAGTGTTGCTTTGCTATCATTTCACTAATTGTCACCTTCGTTGATTCCACTTTGGTCAGATTGATCTCATCTGCCAATCTACCTGGAGGAATGTGCCCAGTAGTTCCTGCAATGACTTCCTCTAGATCTGTGCAACCCACACTGCTACCGTCTGACCGTATAACGTCAGCTCTAACCTCATACACGCTGTAATCTACGTGCTTTTCTACCAATCGTGTCCGGCTATCACTAAAATTTTCGTAATCTTTCTCCTTAATACTCTCGCAATGTTTAAACTGGAGGTTTGCGTCGGATGGGTCGGCTACTTCTACCAATATAACTTTCGGTAAAGTCTGCCGGTTAGGGCCAGAACTTTCCGTTACTACTTCAACATCTAACTCCTGCGGGACGAAACACGACGAATCTTGCTCGTGCTCCCCATTAACATCAACTGTTTCTGGTAAAGTCTGCCAGTTAGGGCCAGAACTTTCTATCATTTCACAAACACTATCTTCCTGCGGGACGAGACGCGGAAAATCCTGCCCGCGCTCCCCATAAACACTTCTCCCGTACAGGCCGCTATAATCTCTTAGTTCGTCATACTGTATAATCGACCGAACTGCCTTAACCAGACCTCATCCCTCTCTGCATCCCCTCGCTCGATGACGGACGTTTTATCCGACATCTGATCTTCTCTCAACACTTGCGAATCATTATTAAACTCAATCTCCAGTTCCGCTGTGGGTATTACAGCTGCCACTTTATAATCGATTTCCGGAACACTACTTAAATTGTTCTCACTGACAGTGAATGTATTTTCTACTGCCGTGTATACAGCTGATCTACTACTTGTGGGCGCACTCCTTTCTCTTAACACTGGCACACTCTCCCGCCGTTGATTATTCCATACGGAATTTTCATAACGGCGACACCTGGGTTTTCTCTTGTTATTGGGCCTCCAAAGTTTCTCCACGCCCGGTCGGCCCCTCACCGCCGCGGCTAATGGTTTCCCTGTCTCGTCCCAGCAGATACGCTCCCCGGATGCTGCTGAGGCGGCTGATCACACCCTCTGGTGTTATTACTATTCTGCAAAGCCCGTATCACGCTAGTATGATACTGGTTTCCGTCATTCCTGTTATTATTTGCATTCTACCGATTGTCATTACGGCCCGAACCACTATTGTTATTGCTGCCATGGTTGCGGTATGCATTATTCCCATGGTTATCGTTGTTGTGGTTGCTGTGGTACCCGTTGTTGTTACCACGGCCTCTACCACTGTCGCGATTATTGCGCCAATTGTCCTCGTCCTCCACTCTTTGCAGGAAATCATTTATTGTTCTGTAATTGCTTCCTGCGTAGCGTTTTGTATCATCTGGAAGCTTTTTGTAGAGTTCCCAGACTATTTCGGATTCCGTGCGGCGATCACGCAAATATTCCAATTTGCGGATCCAGCCCTCACAAAAATCCTTCATCGAACCGCACGAATTCGCATCGAAAGGCCTCGATACGACAAATTCACGCCAGACACTTTGCTGTTTTTGCTCTGACCAGTATCCAGCCAGAAAAAAATTTTAAACTCGTCAAAAGTCAGGTTCGTAATGTTGAGGTTTAAGCCCCAATGCTTGGCATCACCAGCCAGCACATCAATAACCGCATTAATTTTTCTCTCATTAGTCGATGATCTGGGTAAAACTCTTTCTCAATTCTTAATGAAATCCGTCGCGTGTATACCGTGTAACCTCCCCACAAAAATGTAAAATGAAAATATTTTAAATGTCAATGGACATAGAGCCAAGTGTAACCTCCCCAGAGAAATTTCAAAGAAAATATTTAAATGTTAACGAGAATATAACTTATTGTAACCTACCAGCAAATAAAATAATTTATTGACAAAGACAATTAAATGAGAACTAGCAATCTGACCCATGTGTAACCTCCCACAAAAAAAAGTCAATTCAATAAAAAGAATGAAATCTCAATGACAATGAAAACGCAAATAGACCGAAATGTCGATCTTAGGCCCTGTTCTTACCTCAGTAAAATTGCATCTGCTCTTATTTTTTCGCCATAGCTTGGAGGAAATGCATCGCAAAAATTCTTTGAACTTAAGTAAATTTTTTCTTTACGGAAATGCAAGGGAAATTTTCTTTCAATAAAATGTTTGTTTTGTTAAAATGCTTGGTTTGAAAACAAAATTATTATTGGGGCGATTCTTGAACAAATTAATTACACTTAAGATCCATTACATTATCAGATGAGCGCAAAGCTGCTTCATTACCTTATTTTAAAAATATACCTCGTCCTGAATCCCGACCATAGACCGCCGACTCCTCACACACAACTGCGACTGTTTCTCGCGCGCTACTAGTACTGACTACTACTCTCCAACTGAACTCTCGCGCAGTCAAGCGCAGACTAGCAACGATAAATAACTCTCTGGTCAGAGATTCTCTCATGGCTCGCCACCGCTGCACCAAACACATACGCGTTTCATAACGCTCCACTGGGGGGGCAAAAATTTGGCAGCGATGGTGATTCATTTGGACTTGCCATGAGCAACAAATTTTTTCATAACTAATTAGCTTTACAATTGCAGCATATACAGATGTAGAACATGACGTAAATATGGTGCACATGCACCGAGTACATAACATATCAGACAATGTATTTACAATGAGTACAGAACGTATCAGCAAATCAGAAAACATGTATATACACATCATATTAATAAATGATAAAGGTGCACAGGCACTGAAAAACTCTTTAGCATTTTCAGAACAAATAAACAGAATGGCAAAAAATCATGGTGACAAGTAACATGAGTGCACATGCACTGCAGTTCAGAACATATCAGCAAATGAGGAAATGTATATGCAATGAGTAACAAATGCCATAAGTGCACACGCACTGAAGTATTGAACATACTAGGAAATCACAAAATGTATACAGAATGAGTACAAATCATACTAACAAACAGCGGAAGTGCACACGCACTGTAATGCAGAACACATCAGCGAATCAAAAAAGTATGGACAATGGATACAAATCATATTGAAAAATGAGAAAAGTGCACAGGCACTGAAGTAGTGAACATATCAGGAAATCACAAAAAAAAATGTATATACAATAAGTACAAATCGTGTTTACAAATGACAAGAGTGCACATGCACGTGAAAAATTCTTCAAAGTTATCACAACAAATCTCATTGACAAATGACGTAGGTGCACATGTACTATAGTTTAGAACATATTAGCAAATGAGGAAATGTCCTAATGAGTATAAATCATATTGACAAATGACAAAAGCACACACGCACTGTAGTACTCTCTAGTATTTTTCTACAACGAACAAACAAATCAAGGGGTGTAATAAAGCGCACATGCACTATAGAAATCTTTAGTAATTTCAGGATAACTGATCTTATTAACAAATGAAAGGAAGTGCACACGCACTGTATATGACTTTTTCATTTTACAAGAATTAGGGAAGGAATAGGAGGGATTGCGTCATGGTTGTAGCACTTAGGTTGCACGCAGCTGCACTGAAAGTCCGTATCTTTCCACAGAAGTACAACACCAAGTGAGACAATCTGTAGTTCTTTTCCCATAAGTGTTTATCAGCGTAGACAAGACACCGAAATGTCGTAGTAATATTCCATGTTATCCTTTTGGCAGTACATCAGGTACACCAAGCAGTGGGACCATAATAACGTCTCCATCGCTCACGGTGGTGGACAGCATGTCGTGTCAACACCACCCTTTTACAAGGCACACCAACGTAGAATTAGTGCAAAACCAAATATAGTGCGCCATGATCAAGAGGATATACAGGACAAATGGATATTGCAGTAATTCAGGGTAGTCAGGTCAAAAGGTGAAGGACATCATGTCACATACTCGTCTTCATTAGGAATTACATTAGTAGTTTGCGGCATTCATAGCGCAGCTATTGAACATTTCTGTAACATGTATGTAGTATTACAGAAAAATGTTCATTAATTGTTTTACATAGAATATTTGCAGCGATTCTCTAATTACAAATCAACAGGAGTCATTACTTAAAACGGGAAGTAGTCAATAATAATGTTGATACTCAATCATTGGACATCCCAATACAGTCATCATTTCTCAGTTACAAAGCATTATTAATTAGTAGTATTCATTTTCCATTTGTCATTTCAATATAGCCTTCTTTTCCTAGTTACAAAGCATTATTAAATAATCACATTCTTTTCCCAGTTACAAAGCATAATGAATAGCATTCAGTTTCTAGTTACAAAGCATAATTAGTAGCATTCTTTTCCTAGTTACAAAGCATTATTAAATAATCATCATTTCCCAGTTACAAAACGTAATGAATAGCATTCAGTTTCTAGTTACAAAGCATAATTAGTAGCATTCTTTTCCTAGTTACAAAGCATTATTAAATAATCATCATTTCCCAGTCACAAAGCATTATTAATTAATCATTTGTCATTTCAATATAGTAATAATCAGTAGTGTTCATTTTTCAGGTGACATATTACTCATAGCTGATCAGCATTACTCAGAACTCTCTTAAACTGGTATCATTATTTGGGACTGGTAATACATTTTTTTTTGTTAGCAATGCATTGCGTTGGGTAATTATAGGGGAAAGCAAGAGAGAAAAATTTGCTTCTGGGTTGTTGCTGTAAATGAAAAATGTGTAACGTCATTCGTCATGGTCAGCTGTAGCAAGGTTATGAAACAAATAGAGTATATGTGATCACATTCATGAATGACACACACAAATGGGTAAAAATAAACATGCAAGTGTTAGAACAGGTATAATAAGTAACAGGTTTAGTAAGTATCATGAAAAGCTTCTGCTGGAAAAAATACAAAATGGATTATTGAGCTGAAAGAAGAAATGCATACTATGCTGAAAGGTAGTGAACTTCGAATTAACAGGTAGTGAAATGTGTATAAAAAAATGTGTTCCATAGCTGTCCTTTCCAAAACCTTCAGTCATCATACCATATGATATAAAACATACTGTCAAAACAAACTGCAACAAATACTTAAATAACTACATAGCATAAATACATAAACTTCAACATCATCCACATCTGTAAAGAAAAAACTTCATTATCCATATTACCATAACTTCATTATTATCATCACCTGTAAAGAAAAACTTCATTATTCATAGTAGCATATTCTTCATCATTATTCATCAGCATTCATTATCATCTGCAAAAAAAATCACCTCACTATTCATTATACAATTATTCCTTATTTCTATCATATTTCATCACTAAAACTAAGATGTGTAGTTCTGTCTGACAGCCTGCATCAATCGCTTTGTATTCTGAAAGAAAAAATTAGTTAAGACTGCTATTCTACGATGTGTATTGTATATTCTTGTTAATGCTTGTTAATTCTGATCCATTTACTCTTCTTCATAAGATTTTTGCATCTTCTTTCGGTTATTCCGTAGGTGAAATTCCCATTTCTGTTTAATGTATTTCCTTTACACGTTATTTCTTTCTGAAAATGATGAACAAAGATTAATGTCGTGCATTTACATCATATACTCACTAAATAATGACTGGTTTATGGTAACATAATTAAGCATACAGCATAACATGACAGAAAACGTAATTTGTCAAAGACATTGACAGTGTTCAGATGCAAAATGTACACAGAATATCACAATGCAGCAGCAAAAAATGTAAAAATAGTCACGATGTTGAGATATCTTAAAGCAAAAATGTCAAAGTCAACTGGTGTTTGCTATGTCTTAGCTATTTCATAATGCATACAAACAAAACAGGAAAGCAATCATACATACAAAAAAATGAAAAATATGCACGGTCTGATGTGTAACGACAAGTAAAGTGACCTGCTAACCTTATCTTGCCGGGCACTTGCCAAGAAAAAATACGACAGTCAACAGTAGGTAATCACATAAATACACTCCTGGAAATGGAAAAAAGAACACATTGACACCGGTGTGTCAGACCCACCATACTTGCTCCGGACACTGCGAGAGGGCTGTACAAGCAATGATTACACGCACGGCACAGCGGACACACCAGGAACCGCGGTGTTGGCCGTCGAATGGCGCTAGCTGCGCAGCATTTGTGCACCGCCGCCGTCAGTGTCAGCCAGTTTGCCGTGGCATACGGAGCTCCATCGCAGTCTTTAACACTGGTAGCATGCCGCGACAGCGTGGACGTGAACCGTATGTGCAGTTGACAGACTTTGAGCGAGGGCGTATAGTGGGCATGCGGGAGGCCGGGTGGACGTACCGCCGAATTGCTCAACACGTGGGGCGTGAGGTCTCCACAGTACATCGATGTTGTCGCCAGTGGTCGGCGGAAGGTGCACGTGCCCGTCGACCTGGGACCGGACCGCAGCAACGCATGGATGCACGCCAAGACCGTAGGATCCTACGCAGTGCCGTAGGGGACCGCACCGCCACTTCCCAGCAAATTAGGGACACTGTTGCTCCTGGGGTATCGGCGAGGACCATTCGCAACCGTCTCCATAAAGCTGGGCTACGGTCCCGTACACCGTTAGGCCGTCTTCCGCTCACGCCCCAACATCGTGCAGCCCGCCTCCAGTGGTGTCGCGACAGGCGTGAATGGAGGGACGAATGGAGACGTGTCGTCTTCAGCGATGAGAGTCGCTTCTGCCTTGGTACCAATGATGGTCGTATGCGTGTTTGGCGCCGTGCAGGTGAGCGCCACAATCAGGACTGCATACGACCGAGGCACACAGGGCCAACACCCGGCATCATGGTGTGGGGAGCGATCTCCTACACTGGCCGTACGCCACTGGTGATCGTCGAGGGGACACTGAATAGTGCACGGTACATCCAAACCGTCATCGAACCCATCGTTCTACCATTCCTAGACCGGCAAGGGAACTTGCTGTTCCAACAGGACAATGCACGTCCGCATGTATCCCATGCCACCCAACGTGCTCTAGAAGGTGTAAGTCAACTACCCTGGCCAGCAAGATCTCCGGATCTGTCCCCCATTGAGCATGTTTGGGACTGGATGAAGCGTCGTCTCACGCGGTCTGCACGTCCAGCACGAACGCTGGTCCAACTGAGGCGCCAGGTGGAAATGGCATGGCAAGCCGTTCCACAGGACTACATCCAGCATCTATACGATCGTCTCCATGGGAGAATAGCAGCCTGCATTGCTGCGAAAGGTGGATATACACTGTACTAGTGCCGACATTGTGCATGCTCTGTTGCCTGTGTCTATGTGCCTGTGGTTCTGTCAGTGTGATCATGTGATGTATCTGACCCCAGGAATGTGTCAATAAAGTTTCCCCTTCCTGGGACAATGAATTCACGGTGTTCTTATTTCAATTTCCAGGAGTGTATAATTGCATAAGTGGTCATAAAATGTGTAAGTTCGTCTGGAAAAATATGCACGGTCTGATGTGTGGCGACAAGAAGAGCGACCTGTTAGCCTTACCTTGCCGGGCACTTGCCAAGAACAATACGATAATCATCAGTAATTAGTTATGTGAATATAATTGCGTAAGTGATCACAAAAATTAGCAAATGGCATTACAGCGTGTTAAATTATAAAGTATCTTCATTCAATAAAGGGTTTGATGTTGGAGACGTGGTGGTTTCCTTTGGATTTTCTGGTTCTCAAAGTTTCGACGTGTACAACATTGGGGTGAGGAATGCTGCGAATCCGATATGGACCTGCGTATAGAAGTTCAAATTTACTGCAATTACCTTTTATTCTGCTGGATAAATAGTGTGTACATACTAATATCTTCTGTCCAACGTGAAAGTCTCGACGTGTACAAACCTGTTTTTGCTGTCTTCTCCGGCGCTCTGCGGCACGTTTGATGTTGTTCAGTGCAATGTCAATTATTTCACGGTGTCGTAGTCGACGAGATGTAGGAAATGTTACTAATTCTTTAATTTTGTTTGGTGGCTCAACATTTTTCAGTATAACAGACGGAGATAGCATAGTGGATTCATTTGGACTGGAATTAATTACATCTTGGAATGAGAATATGTGTGTGTCCCAATCAATATGTCTTTTGTGGCAATAAATTCTACACAGTTTACCAATTTCTTTCATTAATCGTTCACAAGGGTTCGAAGAAGCGTGGTACTTGGATATATAGATCGGAGAAATGTTTCTATCTCGTAACATGCGTGTCCATATAGCAGAACGAAATTGTGATCCATTGTCAGAAATTACTTTCATCACATGCCCTACATGAAATAAGAAATGTTTTACAAATGCTTTGGAAACAGTTTTAGCAGTAGCTTTGCGTAACGAAGTGAAGGTAACAAATTTTGAAGTGAGTTCAACAGCGACAAAGATGTAGCAAAAACCTCTATTAGTTCTGCGAATCGGACCAAAAATGTCTACAGCGGCCATGTGTCTCAATTTAACAGGTATAAAAGGATGTAATGGAGGAATATGTGAAGTTGTGCCTGACTTAGCTTTCTGGCAAATTTTAGATGACGCTAAAACTCGTCGTATACGTTTCTCCATGTTGGCAAAATAACAGTTCTGTCTCAGTATAAGAAAACATTTTCTTGCTCCGTAATGTGCGTAACTTAAATGAGTATACCAGATTAATTTGTTAACCAGTTCGTCAGGAATGCATAATAACCAATTGTTGCTGTCAGGATGAGAGCGGCGAAACAGAATGTCATTGCGTACAGTGTAATGGTGTCTAATCGTAACATTATTCTTATCTTGCCAAAGGTGTTTAATTTCTTTCCACACATTGTCTTTACTTTGCTCTTGTGCTATGTCCTGTAATGACGACGAAATAAAATTTTCAAATGCAACTTGTTGGATGTACATCACGCTGAAATTTGTTTTGCAGAAGTTGGTTGCGACGTCTTGCTGATTGTTGCTGAGAGAACGAGATAATGCGTCTGCTACAACATTTTGTGTGCCGGGAATGTGAACTATTGTAAAATTAAATTCCTGTAAATACAGCTTCCATCTGCTTAATCTGTCGTGAGTGGATTTAGCCGAAAGTAAAAATTGTATCGCTCTGTGGTCTGTATAGACGGTGGTATGTCTTCCGTAAAGAAAGTGCCGAAATCTCGTGAAAGCCCAAACAACACATAATGTTTCAAGTTCAGTAACGGAATAATTACGTTCAGCAGGTGATAGAATGCGGCTTGCAAATGCGATGTTTTTAATTACTGTAGAACTATCTTCTTCAATTTCCTGAAAAATGTGTACGCCTAAAGCTGTGTTGTAACTGTCGGTGGCAATGGAAAAATTTCTGGTAAGATCTGGGTGCGATAAAAGTGGAGCATTCAACAAGGCTTCTTTCAGGTTCACAAATTCAGAATGTGCTTGCTTATCCCAGGACCAAATACTGTTTTTACCTGTCAATTGACATAATCTAGGTGTGTCTAAAGCAGAGTGATGAATAAATTTACGAAAAAAGTTAATTAAGCCCAAAAAGCTGCGTAATTGTTTCTTCGTCGTAGGAACAGTAATGTCACGTAGAGCTTGAAGTTTTTCCGGATCAGGCGCAATGCCTTCTGCTGAAATTACGTGTCCAAGAAATTTTATAGAAGTTTTGCCAAAGTGCGATTTACTAAGATTAACTGTAAGTCCTTGTGCATGAAAAGTTTGTAGCAGACGTTCAAGAATCATATTGTGTTCAGACCAGTTCGCTTCTGCGATAAGAATGTCGTCTACGTACGTCGTGATTCTGTCTTTAAGTTCTGTCGGAAGTATTGTGTTCAAACCGCGAATAAAAGCTGCAGAAGAAATAGTTAAGCCGATTGGTAATTTGCAAAATTGATAACAGTCGCCAAAACAGAGAAAAGCTGTATACTTTCTGCAATTCGGATGAAGTTGAATTTGCCAAAATCCCGATTTCAAATCTAGTGTAGAATAAATAGCCGTACCGTGAAATTTCTGTAGTAGTTCTTCTAGGGTCTGTGGTCGATCTGTTTCATTAATAATAATGTCATTAATGTGACGCGATACAAGTACAAGGCGAAGTGAGCCATCCTTTTTCTTAACAATATGGAGCAGGTGTATGTACGGACTAACTGCTGGTTCAATAATTCCTTGGTCAAGCATATCCTGCAACTCTTTTTTAACTTGTTCTCTGTGGATATATGGAATGGGATAATGCTTGGCTTTAAATGTATCATGCTGTTTGACTTGAAATTCATACATAAAACCGGACATAGTACCAGGAATGTTGTCGAAAACTGGAGCTTGTTGTAAAAGAATTTTGTGCAGTTGCGTGCGTTCGTCATCTGTATTTGCACTGCTTAGTTTAACTTTATCAGAGATCATCTGTATTACGTCGTAGTCAGCTTCGTCTGGAGTGTTATAGTTATGTACGTACGTATCTGTGAACAATGTGGAATTACAGTCTATGTTACGCGTTACGGAAATGACCTCAGTACAATTAATTGTTTGTTCTTCCGCAGATAAAGAGTGCTGAAATTCTAAAGCCAATTGTACATTTTCATCCTTCAACATTAAATAGGAATTCTGAAAATCAACCACTGCGTCCTGTTGTACGAGAAAATTAGTACCTAAAATAACATCTGTTGTCAATAAAGGAACAATCCAAAAATTTGAGTGAAATGTGTGACCTGCAATACAAAATGATAAATGCGTCTGTAATTTGACGTCTACTCCTTTACTCGATACAGCTCCTTTTACTTTCGTTTTGCCTAGTGGTAATGTAGGATAGGTATTCTCTTTATTACACTTGTTGAAAGTTTCTTCATTAATAACTGACATAGGTGAGCCAGAATCGATTACTGCTGAAAATTTCGATGAACCAATTTTAATTTCGATGACAGGGTGTGAAATAGTTTTTTGAACAACTGGTGTTTCCTGCAAAAGAGTGTCTCGGATGTCGTCAAAAGTAATAACATTTTCATGAACAACATTCTGCTTGTCTAAAGTAGTGCTTGTGTTACTGGAAGATGTGACCTTTACAGTATCTAGTCAGATTCTATCTGACGTGTTATTATTTTCACGAGTATTCTGTGGCATTTCTACTATTTGAACTGTTCTATTACTTCTTCCAGACGTACTACGCTCTGGATGATACCTACTGTCGGGTTCATTCATGAGAATATGTTCTTGCGGATGATTTTGCTGTTCGTAAGACCGACTGTTGTTATATGTACGCTGAAAATTGTCCTCATTATTTTTACGTCTGTCGTGATAGTCATTCCTATACGGTGCATTGCGATAGGAATTGAAGTACTGTGTTTTCTGCACGTAGTTGTTTCTTTGCTGCCGTGCGTTACTATTTATTGTACCAGGGACTATACGTCCACGCGGGGAAACATTTAAGTTGGGTTGACCTTGCGCATTACATTGTTGGTTAGGTATTCTAACCGGCTGGTTTTGTTGCAGTTGTTGTGAAAAACCTCTATTGTTACTAAAATGTGGTTCTTCTTGCTGATAATTTTCTCGATACTGATAATCAAAATGTCGTCTGCTATTAAAGTTCTGGTGGTTGTCGTTCCTAAAGCGTCTGTTACCTTTGCTATTGAAATTACGTGCTTGACCGTAATTACTGTAAGTTTGTTGGCCTTGGTTGTTACATGAAAAATTTTTGTTTACGGAGGAATAATCTGATTGCTGCACCTCTAAAAGCTGCAGCAGACCCCTGAATGCCGAAATATTTTCCTTTTGCTGACCCGTTAAAAGTGATACTCTTAATGATCGTGGCAATTTAGAAATACATAATTGAATGAGTGCAGATTCACTATATGGTTCACTTAAGTACTGGTTTTGTTGGACCATATGCTCAAAAAATTGCGTGACACTGGGAAAATTTGTGTTCTCATAATTCGGTAAACTGATTAGTTGATCCTTAATTCCGCGCTGTGTCGTCTTCGACCAATACGCTGATAGAAAGGCATTCTGAAATTCTTCAACCGAATAGCATTGTCTCGCGATCGGTCTCATACGAGTTGCCGGTTCACCTTCCAAAAAACTGCAAATAAATTCAAGTTTATGCGTTACTGGCCAAGTCGGTGGAAAAGCAAAGCTAAATTGTTGTATCCAATCTAGCGGATGAATCTGTGTTCTGTCATTTTTAAACACTTTAAATTTTCTCACTGACAGAAAATGTTTGTAATCAAAATTATCGTCTCTGTATGATGGAAAAGGTTCATGATTGTAAGAGAATCGATTTGTCTGTGTCTGTTCGGGATCTAAGTCCCGTACTCTCTGTAGATTACCCAGATTATACGCGCTGCGTGAGTCTGAAAAATGTTCGTAAAGTGGCGTCTGCTGTGATGTGTTATTAACTGAAATATTTTTCATCTCTGTTACCTCTTGCTGTAAACATGACAATTTTCTACGTAAGGTGTTATTAGATGAATCGATCTCATTAACTGTCTGCTGTAAATTTTGAAATTCAGGTGTTTGATTAAATGAAATCGGTGCAGTGTCGTCTGATTTGTTGTCATTATTACTTTCAATAACGTCAATACGACTGGCCAATTCACCATATTTTTCAGTCAGTATTTTTACCTGATCATCGTTCTTACTGTCAGAAGCATTAATCTGTTTTTGTAGTTCACGTGTGGTTTCATTCAATTTTTTAACGTCAGCTTTGACGACATCGGAATCCTGTGTTAGTTCTAATTGTTCGAATATGTCTGTAACTGACTGAATATCTGCTGTATGTGTGTCTGTTTTTGATTTAATCTCATCACGTAATTCGGTGTTCAATTGTACGATGGTATTAATTTTGTCGGACACTGTAGCAATATTGTTATCTACGTACGTTTTTGCCTTCGCAAACATTTTACGTTTATCTTCTTGTCTCTGTGCAGTGATAGTTTCCATTACTTGTCGTTTTACTTTATTTTGATCCTGTATAAATTTACGGAAACGTGTATTACTGTCTTCTATGTGGTGATTAAAACGTTCGTCAATCTGAGTGTTCTGTTGGTCGAATTTCGCGTCAACCTTTTCATCCATTGTGCGCGAAAGTTCTGCTGTCATTGCTTTAAACTCGTCGCGTAATTGTGTTGCTTTTTCAGAGCATTGTTTACCGACTGCACTAATTTCTTCTCTAAGTGATTCTGTTGCACTTGTTTGCATATCTCTTAATTCTTGCGCAACAGATCTAATCTCTTCGCTACTTTTTCTAGAACAAGCCTCAATTTCCTCGCGTAACTGTTCCTTAGTATCATGACATTGCGCAGCAACGTCTCTAATTTGTTCACTAAGCTGTCTGGAATTGTTGTCTAATTTTTCATTTAGCTGTCTGGAATTGTTGTCTAATTTTTCATTTAAGTATTGTTTGAGTTTTTCGTTATCTTGTTTGTTATCTTCACTCTGTTGTCTGACCTGTTCCCTAAGTTGTTTGTGATTTTCATTATTTTGTTTGTTCTGTTCATTAAGTTGTTTGGAATTTTCTTTAATTTCTTGTTTGAGATTCTCGTTAAGTTGTATCATTAATGCCATGAATCGATCCATGTCAATACTACTTACTCTATTCTCTGTGTTGTTCGATGGTGTACCTGAAATTGTCACGTTTTGTATAACCATTTGGTTATTCTGTGATTCACAAAAAGGTTTGCCAGTCGGATGTACACTGTAAATCACTATTTCGGAATTAAGTAAATCTGTCCTACTTTGAGTATACTGTTCATTTTCATTAGACAGATTTGTCTGTACATTACTTAAATCGTGCAAACCGGGTGTGTTAAGCTGGGCAGCACTCATTGCAACAGAGCGCCCCGCTTCATCAATTGTCGTCAAATTAACAGAGGACACAATTGAGTTCGCTTGTTCATCATTAGGATGATTGTCAGTAAACGGTAAATTGTCATCATTATATTGCGTGTCGCAAGTACTATCGGTGAAGTTATTTAATTCGGTTATTTCATTCATAATACCTCGCGATGCACTATTAATAGCCTTTCGCGGCATTTTTACAATATTCACAATTATTCACAAATGAAATAAGCACAACGCAAAAAGCAACAAACAAAAATACAACAGAGAGCAACCAATTGCCGATGATCTGAGGAAAGAAAGTCACAAAATTAGTAAAAGCGTTGCGCCAAATGCTAATTATATTTTAGTAAATAAGAACAGATATCTGACTACTTTTCACAAGATTCTCAAAGAAATACGATCCTGGACCGGATGTCGCCAAGTGTAACCTCCCCACAAAAATGTAAAATGAAAATATTTTAAATGTCAATGGACATAGAGCCAAGTGTAACCTCCCCAGAGAAATTTCAAAGAAAATATTTAAATGTTAACGAGAATATAACCTATTGTAAACTACCAGCAAATAAAATAATTTATTGACAATGACAATTAAATGAGAACTAGCAATCTGACCCATGTGTAACCTCCCACAAAAAGAAAGTCAATTCAATAAAAAGAATGAAATCTCAGTGACAATGAAAACGCAAATAGACCGAAATGTCTATCTTAGGCCCTGTTCTTACCTCAGAAAAATTGCATCTGCTCTTATTTTTTCGCCATAGCTTGGAGGAAATGCATCGCAAAAATTCTTTGAACTTAAGTAAATTTTTTCTTTACGGAAATGCAAGGGAAATTTTCTTTCAATAAAATGTTTGTTTTGTTAAAATGCTTGGTTTGAAAACAAAATTATTATTGGGGCGATTCTTGAACAAATTAATTACACTTAAGATCCATTACATTATCAGATGAGAGCAAAGCTGCTTCATTACCTTATTTAAAAAATATACCTCGTCCTGAATCCCGAACATAGAGCCATGTTGACGCCCGCCGACTCCTCACACACGACTGCGACTGTCTCTCGCGCGCTACTAGTACTGACTACTACTCTCCAACTGAACTCTCGCGCAGTCAAGCGCAGACTAGCAACGATAAATAACTCTCTGGTCAGAGATTCTCTCATGGCTCACCACCGCTGCACCAAACACATACGCGTTTCAACCGCCTTTTTTTTTCGTCAAGTTTCTTTTCTAATTCCGACACTCTCGTAACTACTTGGCAAGTGGTTGTCGCAAGCGTTTCTACTTCCCTTTATTTCTCTTCGCAGGTTTTAGCCTGCTTCGTCACTTTGGTATCTACTTCGGATACTAAAGCCTTTAAAGTTTCCACCTTCTTTTGATCCTCTTTTATCACTAATTGAATTTGTTCCGTCACCTTATTCTCGATGATCGGAGCAACTGATCCTCCTACACTTTTCTCGATTCTGCTAATTTCGAAATAAAAACGAGTATTTATGCTCGCAATTTCCGCCTGAACGCCTATCATTTCCTGTTTAAGATTACCGATTTCGTTATTAATTACAACAATATCTTCTTTGATTTTATCAACTTTTGTGTTAACAACTCCAACATTGTTGTTAACAATGTTAATAGCTTTGTTCTGATTGTCTAGCATCCGTTCAATTTTTTCAGACTGAGCTTCTTGCTTGGCAGCCTGAGCTTCTTTCTTGGCAGCCTGAGCTTCTTGCTTGGCAGCCTGAGCTTCTTGCTTGGCAGCCTGATCTTCTTGCTTGGCCGATTGACTCTTGATTTCGTTAATCAAAACATTCAATAAATCAGTTAAATTCCTGGAAACTACCGGTTTTACTTCTGTAGCGGCTTCCTCTTTAATTGTCCCCCCGTATTCGTCATCAAGGGACTCAGATTTGATTTTCACTTCCGATTCCGAAACATTTTCTAAAGTTTGGAATTCCATTTCTGCTCTTTGTTGCGTTTCGGCGGTCGCGTCTTTCATGCTAGCCGCCTGCCCCTGAACAATGGGTACCGCGGTGCGCGTTTCCCACTGTTCGACCGATTGTTCCGTATCCAAGTCTACCAAATTTTGGCAATTGTTGCCTTCACTCATTTTAATAGTTTTCAATATAAATGCCAAATCTCAAATATAATTAGGATTACTCCCACCACTTATTCTCGCTGACGTAACGACCATTTCGTAACCAGTACTTTGTTACGAGATTTGCACAATGCAAAATACGTGTCCAGAACAACCTCAAATCCGAAGATTGTCCTGTCACGAGGTCGCCACGTGTAACCTCCCCCTCACTTATCGACCTTAATGACAGTGAAAAATTAAACCGTGTGTACCTAATGGAAATTTGGGAAAAGCAATCGTCACCGAGGTTAATTTGTCCGTAAAGAGGGAGGAAAGGGTTACATCTAAATGAAAGGAAAAATGCTAATGAAACTGGTGGAAATTAATTTTGAAAAGGGGTAAAGTTAATAAATGAAGTAAATGTGCGGCCGTTACGTTAACAATTAACTAGCGGTAATTAGATATTTGAGATTCGGGGAAAATTACGGTCGCCAGTCCTAAGGACAATTACTATAGTAACTGAAAAAGAAAGGTTATTACACATATAATTAGCACTAGAAGTGTGGCAACTGAAGGTTGACACGTGTAGTGTGAAAACTGAAAGTTTGTCAGAAGTAATAAATTTCGCTACACTCTGACTTAATTTAGCAAAAGAATTAATAAAACCGGAAAATCGAAAGTTAATTTAGTGACTGAAGTTAATAGTGAGCTTTCTTTCTGAAGCACATCGAAATTCAGTAAAATACGGTTAGTCTTGGACTACCTCAACAATCATTTCAAAAGCTACTTGAATCTACGCAATTTAGAAATAAGAGATTTAACTTTGAACTTGAATAAAATGATTCTGAACAATTAACAATAGTAAAATTTAGTACATACCAAGCTGAGCTGCAGTCACAGGTAAGCTAAAATACGGTAACAAAACTCGCACTCTTAATTTGTGCTTGTGTAATCTAAGTACTGTAGCCAGCTATGAATACTTTAACTGAACTTTGAAATTAAAGCAGTGAAATGCTATAATATTACTTTAATGCTGGCGTTCGAATTTCAACGACACTCGGGTTCATTCCGGAAAAGGAAGGGACCCTGCTTGGCAATGCAATTGGGACAATGAGCAACAAAGGATCATGCTAAGTTGCTGTAATTTTGTGATGCAACAATTTTAAAAGTTTGAAAAGTTGAGGTCTGCCATACAGTTCTAAAACTTTACGTGCTTCCAGTCTTCCTTGTTGGTTGATTGAAGGTTTGAAGCCGTCGATCGAGGTGGTGGCGACAGTCACTCATTGTCGGCCGTCGCTGTTGCAGAAGCTGGATGTTGGCGCGCCTTCTTCTCGACACGGTCACCAGACGAAACGGGCTCTTGATGTGCGCCAGCTAATGCTTCCCGTCCGCGACACCATGTCAGAAACTATCATCGCAAGTCGAGCGCAATTACATGCTGCCAAACCCCGAAAGCGCGGCAACTCACGGGAGCGTCACACAACACACCTGCTCCACTCGCTACTCCAGCCAGACTCTCTCTCTCTCTCTCTGCCCGCGCTCCACGTGACAGAGTTAACACTACCAAAGATCCTAAACACTTTGGTTCTCCAAATGACCTATCGACGTATTCGTTCGATAACATAGTTTTCCCTAGGCAAGACCCAGCGTAAGAATACAAATAATATTTACAAAACAACCAATTATACATCGGCATAAGTGCATAAATATATATATACAAACAGTAAAACAACTACAATATATAAAGAGACAGAAATGTCATATCTTGAGGTAACAAAACAAGGAAAAAAATAATAGTACAATAGATGGAAATAGGAGGATATGCATTTCCGGCGTTACAGTTTACATAAGTAATTCGGATACCAAAGACAAGTCGAAGAAGCTCTGAAATAATCATACTCAAATTTCAAAGGCCCACAGTCCCGATGCCACGAATTTTCAGAGGTTTTCCAGCTTGAAAAATGACGTTTGCCGTGCCGCACCACATAGTAATCGTTGTCGATGCTTTTTGTACGCCCTACATATATGACATGGTGGGTGAGGTTGGAAGTCCGTGAGGCTGTTTGTGAATTATGCTGTTGTACGTAGGAAAGTAGTAACGCCGGAAAACGTTGGCGATTTTCGGGAGGGCAAGCAGAGGATCAACTCTTGGTAAGAGGACTGCCAGTTGACCTTCGACATAAATAAAAGTAGCGTATTTGGCATAAATAGGCGGAAAGACCCATTATTGCTTAATTATCCAACTGGCTTTTAATCAGTCGAAACCGTAACCACCGAAAATGTGCAGGAGAATTTACACTTTATGAAAAAAGAAAAGAGAGAAGCAACAAACCGCGAAAGAGTTATCCGAATGGGACGCAAATCGGTAGATGTACTTGTACATACAAACAATTCATTACAATTTCAGAAAAATTGGATGATTTATTCAAGAGAAAGAGTTTCACAAATTGTGCAGGTCAATAACGCGTTGGTCCACCTCTGGCTCTTATGCAAGCAGTTACTCGGCTTCGAATTGATTGATAGAAGTTTGGAGGTCTTCCTGAGGGATGTCGTGCCAAATTTTGTCCAGTTGGCGCGTCAGATCGTCTAAATCCCGAGCTGGTTGGAGAGGACCCTACCAATACTACAAACGTTCTCAATTGGGGAGAGATCCGTCGACGCTGACCAAGGTAGGGATTGGTAAGCACGAAGACAAGCAATAGAAAGTCTCGCCATGTGCAGGCGGTCATTACCTTGATGAAATTTAAGCTCAAGTTGGCTTGCCATGAAGGGCAGCAAAACAGGGCGTAGAATATCGCCTAAGTACCACTGCGCTAAGGGTGCCACAGATGACAACCAAAGGTTTCTTGCTGTGAAGTGAAATGGTACCCCAGACCATCACTCCTGGTTGTCTTGCCGTATGGCGGGCGATAGTGAAGCCAGCATCCCATTGCTGTCTGGGGAGTCTTCAGACAAGTCTTCGGTGATCGTCGGGGCTCAGTTACAAGCGGGACTCAGGACTGAAGAGAATTCTGCTCCAGTCAACGAGGTTCCAGGCAGAATGTGCCCGACACCATTGCAAACGGGTTTGTTGGTGTACAGAGGTCAATGGTAGTAGGCGCAAGGGGCGCCGTCAGCTCAGCTCGCGTTCTGTCAGCCGATTGTTGAGGGTCCTTCTGTTCACTGATGCACACGCCGGATTCATGCTAATGATAAATCCGGCACTCTGAGTGCCTCTCTGACGATTGCTCGGTCCTCACGTTCTGTCTTCTCTCCAGGTCGACTGCTTTCTTCTTGACGCTATGTTGAGGCATGGTCCACCCATTCCTGCCAACATCGTTGAGTAATGGCATTGCTCCTACGCAAATGTGGAGACATTCGCTGATACTCTCTCAAATCCTGACATCTGCATATATCGTTCATACGCGTGTCTGCGAGACAGAGTTACTGTGCAACCGAGCATACAGAATGAAATTCGCAAAGACTTCAAGCCCCAATGTTGATATATCGCCTGTTTATTATCCCTGCCAGTTGCGCGGTGAAATTCCGCAGCAGCGTCACACATTCATCCATCGGCCGCCGAAATTTCCAATTTTACATTTCCTGTCGATACCCGTATGAATATCAATTTGTGACCATCTTGCACAACTCTTTCGTGATGTGTCGTCTTTTCTTTATTTTTTTTAAGAGTGTATTTGAAGCAGTGTATAGTGGAATTGCCACTTAAAACCAGCCGAATCAGATGCAGATCTTACATGGAGATTCGCTGGAAGAATATTAGGAAAATGTAGTTCATTCGCGAAGGAAGAAGTTTACAAAACCCTCGTTCGATAGATTCTTGAGTATTAATCGTCTTTCAGGCACAAGAGCGTCCTAGGATTAACAGAGAAGACAGTGAACGTTCAAATAAAGAGCGGCGGCTCCCGTCAGGCGTTGTTCTACTAAGAAACAGATGTTACGGAGATGAACAACACATTGTAGTGGCAGTCGTTACGCGAGATGGGCTGTGCGTCACGAAGAGGTTTGCTGTTAAAATTCCGAGAAGAGCCAGGCAAAAAATCTTCATTCCATACACTTCTCTCTAAATGAAGTAAGCGGGAAAAACAAAGAGATTTGTGTTTTTGTGGAGGCTTGTCGTTAATCGTTCTCCAATCGCGAAAGGAACAAGAAAGGATGGAAAAGACAGTAAACTGTCATTAACGTAAATGACTGGTTCTCTGTGAATGACTTGTCCCTTAGTCTAAGGAAAAGACAGTTAATTCCCTCTCATGTAAGACAAGGAATGATGTGTTCGGTACCAATAGTGCATGACAGAAGAAAACTGAGAGTTCATACTTTCTTGGTGTGCCTATCGATGAGTACTTGAATTGTTAATCACAGACTCTAGGTCTTCTCAAACAAGTTAAGGAACTTTTTCTCTACATAAAATTGCTAATTACGAAGATTAAAGCGTCAATGAGTTTAATCTGGATACTTCCATTCATTGAACGTCATACCGAAAAATAATATGAGGCAATTGCAGTTGATAATGGAAGCAAGACTAAAGAAACATCAAGACATATTCATACCATTTATCGTCTTGGAGAAAGTGATAGACATTGTAAAACTGTGCAAAGTGTTCGAAATCCTGAGAGAAACAGAAGTAAGGTACAGGCAAAGACGGGTAGTATACAATATGTAAAAGAACCATGAGAGAACAATAAGCGTGTGAGACCAAGAACGAAATGCGTGGATTGCAAAAGGTATAAGACAGGGATGTAGTTTTTCGCCTCTACTGTTCAACCTATACGTCGAAGAAGCAATGATGGAAATAAAAGAAAGGTTCAAGAGTGGGATTAAAGTTCAAGATGAAAGGATATCAGCGATAAGATTCGCTGATGACACTGCTGTGCTGACTGGAAGTGAAGAAAAATTACAAGAGTTACTGAATGGAATGAACTATCTAATAATTACAGTATACGGATTAAGAGTAAATCTAAAAAACACAAATATAATGAGAAGTAACAGAAATGAAAATGGTGGGAAACAACATCAGGGTTGGTGATCGCGAAGCAGCTGAAGTTCCGGAATTCTGCTACCTTGGCGCAAAATATCCCATGTGAGACGGAGCAAGGAGGACATAAAAAGTTGACTATCACTGGCCAACAGGGCAAAAGAAGTCTACTAGTATCAAACGTAGAACTTAATTTGAGGATGAAATTTCTGAGAATGTCTGTTTGAAGTATGGTGTTGCGTGCAGTGAGACAGGGAGCGTATGAAAACCGGAGCAGAAGAAAATACAAGCATTTGAGATGTGGTGTCACAGAAGAATGTTGAGAATTAGGTGGACTGATAAGGTAAGGAGTGAGGAAGTTCTCCACAGAATCGGCGAGGAAAGGAATATGTGGAAAGCACTGACAAGCTATCAAGACATCAGGGAATAACTTCCATGGTACTAGAGAAGGCTGTAGAGGGTAAAAACTGTAGGCAAAGAAACAGATTTGGATACATCCAACAAATAATTGAGGACATAAGTAGCTTATCCAACTCTGAGATAGAAAGTAGGCACAGGAGAGGAATTCGTGGCGCAACTCCATGTCATCGTGTAATAGCCCCCCCACCCCCCACACACACACGGTAGGTGGCAGCACTGATAGTAGGGGGTATATAAAGCCTGTCATGGAGATGCGGGAAACAGTGAAGTCGTTGTCTTCAACGCAGAAACGAACTGATTTATCTGACGCTCGAAAGGGCATGGCCATTGGCTTTCAGGCCAAGGATGGAAGCATTTCCGGAATGGTTAAGCTTGTAAATTGTTCACGTGCCGCCGTGATTAAAGCACACTGTGCATGGCAAAATGGCGCTATCCAAAACTGGCACCAAGGCAACTGTGTTACGCCACGAGCCGTATATGTCAGGAGTGAACAGTGGCTGTGGAGATGTGTACGGGCGAAGAGACATGGAAAATTGTTGAGCAGATGACCAACCAGATTAACCAAGGGGCTACCAACAATGTCTCCGCAACGTCCATTCAGAGAATACTGCCGAATATACACCTCCGCAGCTGGTGCCTTGTTCACCCACACATGCTAACTACTGTTCATCGCTGACGAAGCTGGAATTGGCAGGCCGATACCCCAACTGGACATCCCCTGTGTAGCTGTGAGTGCTTTTCCCAGATGAATCGCGTTTTACACTCTATAGAGCAGGTGGCTGTCGGTGTGTACGGTTGGTTGGTTTAAAAGAGGGGGGGGGGGGGGGGGGGAAGCGACCAAACTGCTAGGACATCGGTCCCTCGTTCCGATCAAAAAATTTCCACAAGGGTGGAAATAAAATAATCGAGACATACAAAACATAGCTGGAAGAGAGGAGAAAACCACAAGAATGACAGAAGGCAACAAGCACTAAAATAGACAAAATTGGATATGAAAACCACAGGGAGACCCAAGAAACATGTAGAAGAGATCAAAACAAGAGAGCAGATTACCATGGCTAGCTGACCATGAGAATAAAAAGGAGAAGCCAGCCACTCTACAACACATTAAAACCTCCATCCTAGAAGTAATAAGGTGGGAGGACACAGAGGG
Organism: Schistocerca cancellata; assembly: GCF_023864275.1. NCBI lineage: Eukaryota > Metazoa > Arthropoda > Insecta > Orthoptera > Acrididae > Schistocerca > Schistocerca cancellata. Next base: position 936,749,004 of record NC_064627.1, read on the forward strand.
TCAAAGGACATGCGCTAAAACTTACATCAAATGATAAAACCCACTCTGTCGAATAAAATGTAAAACTGAAGCTGCTGTTGAGGCATTGTCGCCCAATACCGAGGGTAGGGTGCTGAGAAAGTTAAAAAGCCCTCGGCAGAGCGGCTACAAGTGGGCAGTCCAGCAAGAGGTGCACGACCGTCATTTGTGAGCCACAGCAACACCGAGGTGGGTCCTTGCGATGGAGGAGTTAACCATGCGTTAGCCACGTACGGCCAATACGAAGCCGACAGAGGACAACAGATTCCCTGCGAAAGGACCGCATGGTAGATTTCCACACATTCATAGTCTCGTTAATGACACACAGTTTGTTGTGCATACTGTTATGCCATTCCTTCTCCCAAAGCCGAAAAACCCTGCGGCGTAAGACAGAATGAATGTTAGTTTCGGAGATGCCCATCTATAGAAGCGGTTTCCGCGTAGCCTGATTGGCCAGCCAGTTGGCAAGTTCGTTGCCTGGGATTCCGACGTGTCCTGGGGTCCACACAAAGACCACTGAACGACGGAACCGTTCCAGGGCAGTAGATGGACTCCTGAATGGACGCCACCATAGGATGGGGAGGATAGCACTGGTCGATAGCTTGTAGGCTGCTCAAGGAGTCAGTACACAGGATAAATTACTCGCCAGGCATGAGCGGATGTGCTCAAGAGCAAGAGATATGGCCGCCAGCTCTGCAGGGAAAACACTGCACCATCTGGCAAGGAGTGCAGTTCAATATGTCCTCCATGAACATACGCAAAACCTACGTGTCCATCGGCCATCGAGCCGTTGGTGTAAACCACTTCATGGCCCCGGTACATGTCGAGAATCGAGAGCAAGCGATAGCGGAGAGCCGCAGGATTAACAGAGTAATTAGGGCCATGTGAGAGGTCCAGAAGAATCTGCAGCCTAGGTGTACACCACGGAGGTGTACGTGAATGGACCTCGAGGAGAGGTGGTAACGGGACGGACTCCAGTTCAGACAGAAGGGACCGGACGCGAACTGCAGTCGTAAGCCCTGACCAGGGCCGCTGATGCGGGAGATGAACCGCCGTGGTTGGGAAAAGGAGTGTTCTGGGTCCGGATGAACGGCACGACGCCGACAGAAATGCATGACACACGACTTAGCGGCTGAAAACTGGAAGCCGGGGCTAGAGCCGATGACTGCGCCTTGTAATGGTTCCCAGTAGGCGCCGCTCAGCAACACCAGTGCTGGAGGAGCAGTACGAAATGCAGAAGTCATCCGTATACAGAGAAGGTGAGACCGACGGCCCTACAGCTGCTGCTAGACCGTTAATAGCCACTAAAAATAGATAGACACGCAATACGGAGCCCTGCAGAACGCGATTCTCCTGAACACGGGGGGAACTATGGAAGGCACCGACTTGGACACAGAAAGTACGGAGCGACTGAAGTTTTGGATACAAATCGGGAGGTCTTTCCTGAAGCTATTTGTTTGGAGTGTAGCCATACTTGGAAGTCAAAAAAGGACGATTAACAATGTAGACAAGAAGAAAATAGAGACTTTTGAAATGTGGTGCTATAGAAGAATGCTGAAGATTAGATGGGTTGATTCCGTAACTAATGAGGAAATGCTGAACAAAATTGGTGAGACAAGAAATTTGAGACACAGCTTGGCTAAAGCAAGAGCTCAGTTGATAGGACACATTCTGACACTCCAAGGGATCTCCCAATTTAGTGTTGGGGAGAAGCGTGGAGGGTAAAAATGTTGAATGGAGACCAAGAGATGAATACAGTAAGGAGATTCAGAAGGATGTAGGTTTCAGTAGTTCTTCGCACATGAAGAGGCTTGTACAGGATAGAGCAGATGGAGAGCTGGATCAAACCAGTCTTCGGAAAGGAGACCACCACAGAAGAATGTTTTAACTATACAAGGTGAAGCGAAATTCGAGCACTCGGGCTTTGCAGCGCGACTTCTCACATGCCAGCGATAAAGATACGTCTGTCACAAAATTTCGTCTGGCGAGTACATCCGGCAGAAATAGGACGTTAAAGAGTGGCCATCTGGCAACATTGTAACCACGTGTATGGTAACTGTCTCTGTCAGCGAACATTTGTCGTGTATTATGTTTGGTGCAGTGGATTGAGTTTCGGGTTAGCATGCAGGAGGTCGACGATCCGATCCTGGGTTGAGGCATACGTTTTTTATTTGGTAAATGTACTCCAAGTGGTAAGGTATCTGCCATCTTAATCGTCAACAACAATTGCAGCGGGTCCTCTAGAAAACGTTTGCACTTGCATACAACAATCGTTGAAATGGAAGATTGGACAACTTCGAAAGAAGCCCTTTCCACGTCGTGGGCGCGAATTTATTCACATCGCTTTATCTACTAGATACGAAACCTGTTTTCTTTGTACCCTCCTCCAATGCTCCCACAGATTAGTACCAACTATTATTCTAGCCACGTTCAGGACCATTACATTTCGTTAGGGCCTTACGTTACCAGTAGGATTTGCAACGTGCTTTGCAAATAATGTCCAAAATCGATTACTAGTTGTATGTGTTATCACCATGGTCCTATTAATTAAGCCATTCAACACTGAGTCTGGTAACTGCGTGCTGTTTAGTACATATCTCAATGCATTTTATTATTATTATTATTCTACCGGTGGGATTGTGGAAACTTGTCGTCTATTACCATTAGGGAAACAGTGCAATTCTTAACCAAATATTTCACAATTAGCGGTTGTAACGCCGGAAATGCATATTCTCCTATTTCCATCTATTGTACTATAAATTTTTTCCTTATTTTGTTACCTGAAGATAGGACATTTCTGTGTCTTTATATATTGTAATTGTTTTACAATTTGTATACACATATTTATGCATTTATGTCGATTTATAATTGGTTTGTTATGTAAATATTATTTGTATTTTTACGCTGGGTCTTGCCTAGGGAAAACTATGCTATCGAACGATTACATCGATAGGTCATGTGGAGAACGAAAGTGTTTAGAATCTTGGGTAGTGTTAACTCTGCCGCGTGGAGCGCGGGCAGAGCAGAGTCTGGCTGGAGTAGGGCGGTGGAGCAGGTGTGTTGTGTGACACTCCCGCGAGTTGCCGCGCTTTCGGGGTTTGGCAGCATGTAATTGTGCTTGACTTGCTATGATAGTTTCTGACATGGTGTCGCGGACGGGAAACATTAGCTGGCGCACATCAAGAGTCCGTTTCGCCTGGTGACCGTGTCGAGAAGAAGGCGCGCCAACATCCAGCTTCTGCAACAGTGACGGCCGACAATGGGTAACTGTCGCCACCAACAAGGAAGACTGGAAGCACGTAAAGGTTTAGAACTGTATGGCAGACCTCAGCCTTTCAAACTGTTAAATTTTTCTCACTAAATTACAGCAACGTAGCATGAACCTTTGTTGCTCATTGTCCCAATTGCATTACCAAGCAAGGTCCCTTCCTTTTCCAAAATGAACCAGTGTGTCGTTGATATTCAAACGCCAGCATTAAAGTAATATTATTCTATTTCACTGCTTTAATTTCAAAGTTCATTTAAAGCATTCATAGCTGGCTACAATATTTAGATTACACAAGCAGAAATTAAGAGTGCGAGTTTTGTTACCATATTTTAACTTACCTGTGACTGCAGCTCAGCTTGGTACGTACTATATTTGACTATTGTTAATTGTTCAAAATCATTTAATTCAAGCTCAAAGTTAAATCTCTTATTTCTAAATTGCGTAGATTCAAGCTGCTTTTGAGATGATTGTTGAGGTAGCCCAAGACTAACCTTATTTAATTTAATTTCGTAGTGCTTCAGAAACAAAGTTCACTATTAATTTCAGTCACTAAATTAACTTTCAGTTTTCCGGTTTTATTAATTCTTTTGCTAAATTAAGTCAGAGTGTAGCCAAATTTATTACTTCTGACAAACATTCAGTTTTCACACAACACGTGTCAAACTTCAGTTGCCACGCTTTTAGTGCTTATTATATGTGCATTAACCTTTCTTTTTCAGTTATTATAGTAGTTGTCCATAGGACTGGCGACCGTAATTTTCCCCAAATCTCAAATATCTAATTAACGCCAGTTAATTGTTAACGTAACGACCGCACATTTACTTTCTTTATTAACTTAACCCTTTTTCAAAATTAATTTCCACCAATTTCATTTGCATTTTTCCTTTCATTTAGATTAACCCTTCCTCCCTCTTTACCGACAGATTAACTTCGATGACGATTGCTTTTGCCAAATCGCCATCCATATACAAATGTGTTTCGTCGTCTGGAGCTGCGCCTTCGGGAGTCAGGTTCCCTCCTTCCACCATAGCGTGACAGAGGTCGTCCACGGACACGCCGAATTCCAGCTACTGAGGAAGCTATTCTGGAGGTCATACAACAACAACCTCAGCATTGCGAGGCAGCTGCATGTCTTGCAACGCACGGTCGCTAACGTGCTGCACGGGCATGAGCTGCAGCCGTATCATTATGCTTTCACGATCCTGCAGATCGCCATCAGTGGGTCCAGTTCTGTGAATGGTTCCAAAAACTACAGGCAACCAACGATGAATTCGTGAACACCGTAATATGATCAGATGAAGAATGGCCACCACTGGTGTGAGGTTAACCCGCACGACACCTGCGGCCGTGGATATCAAGTTCGCTTTGATATCAACATCTGGGCTGGAATATTGGGTAACAGGTGTTTGGGCCCCTACATTTTGCCTTAGCGGTTGGTTGACTGCACTAAGGTATCATGTATTCCTCTCAATCTGTCTGATGCACTAGTAGATGTTCCACATGTTTGGCAGAGGATATGGTTCCAACATGACGGAGCATCTCCACCCTCTGGAATTAATGTGCGACAGTATTTGGACAGAATATTTCCAGGGAAAAGTCTCAGACGTAGAGGTCCAGTTACATGGCCACCACGTTCACCTGACCTAAGACCTCTGAATTTCTTTCAATGGGGACATATGAAGGAGTATGTGCACTGTACTCTGTTGACGAATGTGGGAGAACCGGTAGCGCGTGTTCATGCTGCTCTTGTTACTGTGGACACAGCTTTGCTGTGAAGGGTCCAGAGCTGTGTGATCTGGCGGGTTGCGCAATGTCTGGACGTGCAGGGAGGTCACATTGAGCATCTGTTGTTCTGAGGACAACGTATTCTCTTCTGAAGGCCATACGGTCCTTAATATGGACATTAATATTGTAACTGGTTACTAATGTGCGGTATCTCAGAGCTCATATTACATGTAGTATAAATGACAAGTAGATTATGTGTTATTGTACTGTGCTATCATAATTAGCATCTCGAAACTGATATTGTTTTTGTAGTTATTTTGCGCTATGACTGCATCAATTGTCCATTTCTTGTATAACCAAGTATTTGTTATGTCCAGCGTCACAAAATGTTGTAAATTTAGGATACATGTGACCTGAGAAATTGTGTATATTGCGGTATGAAGTGTCAGAAAGAAATTACCAAATTAAAAAAATGCACCCCAACCCAGAATCGAACCCTCGACCTCCCGCACGATAACCTAAAACTGTATGCACCGCACTAACCGGACAGCACGACTAATGGGTTCCTACAGAGGTATCTACCTGACATGTGGATACAGTGTTGCCAGATTGCCACTCTTTAACGTCCTTTTTCTGCTGGATGTACTGGTTTGAAGAAATTTTGCGACAGACATTTTTTTATCGCTGGCATGTGATGAGTTGTGCTGCGAAGCCCGAGTGCGCGAATTTCGCTTACTCGTGTAATTGTATATTGTTTTTGTCAGTGCAAGTTTTGGTTAACCTTCTTCTGAGTAGATATGCTCTTTCTTTGACTGGAGATATGGTTTATTCAATTTTTTCTGATGTTTTCCACTACTTCGTTGAAATCGTCTTGAATTAATAAGTGTTTGCAAATTGTAATATTGTACTGTACTATTTCTTCAAAAGTTGCTGAGTGAGTCCGATATTTATTGATAAGAAAACCGATATTTCCGGTATAAAATGACTGTAATTAAGTCATGAAAAGTTTTCTATGTAAGAAGACGCTATCGTTTGGTAAACTTTGAAAGCGGATTTGTAAGATAGGTTCGATTAAGAATTTATTTTACAGTAAATAAAACATAGTTACGATAATCTAGAAGCAATGAGATACCATACGATAAGCGAAATCCCTTAACTTTACATTATAACAAATAAAAACGTGTCGAACTCTTATTGATTGTTTGCCGCCATATTGAAGTCAGAGTCAGTTAAGAGTTAGTATGGCTTAATGAGTTTCGTGTATCAACCTGTTTCACCATTTATGCTGCACAATTCTGGAACTTAAGTTTCACTCCTTGAGAAGCCTTCCGTCTTTGTTTCGCATCTGTTTCTCCGTAAGGATTGTATTTACGTGATCTAGCCTATGTAACAGTCGTTTAACTAGTTTTTTCCCACCCGCTGAGGAAAAAACCAGAGGACATTTGAAAGTCCCAAGCCATCTGCTGTGGTCGGCATCAGGCTCGAAGGTCTAGTGACACAATTTTTCATGCGATTATTAATGGCAGGTTCTAAGAAGCGCAAACGGCAGAACTGAATAGACTTTGTTCTTGACGTTTGTACCACTGGTGCTATGGTTACTTCCATCGTATAGAAACAAGGGCACTTCGTACAAGTACTTTTCCTCTTCTGTGGAAAACAGATCTTGAAAGGACGAACAATACAGTGCAGTTGCTGTAAATGCGGCGATAATTAGGATTTACACTAATTCGAGTTCGAATGGAACACTAATGAATAATCTACATGCACATCTACGTAAATGCTTCGTAAGCCTAGGGTAACCTGTACCACCATTAGTCATTTACTTTCCTGTTGCAGTCATAAACAAAGCGACGCAAAAACGAATGTCTATTCATCTTATTATTAAATGTTTCCCCTTCGATAATGATTGAAGCACAAGAAATGATTAAAATTTGTGCTGCAGGCAGGACTCGAACCTGGAGCTTCTTCTTTGGGAGGTACGAACACTAACCATTACACCACAACAGCACAGAGGTGGGTATTGCTGCTCAAACTACCCAACTTGAGTGCCCTTCCCAACACAAACTTCAATACATATCATCCACTTATTTTCCCTTACAATGTCACTACTGCTGTCAGGGCTCTCCGACATTGGAATAGCATACCAGCGTTGGGCGTAGTGGGAAAGTCCTGTATCATAGGTGATCTTATAGATCTTCGTACGAGCGATAATTTCTCTTATCTTCAGGGTAGCTACGCGAAATTTACGTTGGTGCCGGCCGGTGTGGCCAAGCGGTTCTAGGCGCTTCAGTCTGGAACCGTGCGACCGCTACGGTCGCAGGTTCGAATCCTGCCTCGGGCATGGATGTGTGTGATGTTCTTAGGTTAGTTAGGTTTAAGTAGTTCTAAGTTCTAGGGGACTGATGACCTCAGATGTTAAGTCCCATAGTGCTCAGAGCCATTTGAACCATTTTTGTACGTTGGCGGCAGTAGAATCGCTCTGCAGTCAGCTTCACATGCCGGTTCTCTAAATTTTCCTCGAAAAGAACGTCGGCTTCCCTCGAGGGATTCCCATTTGAGTTTCCGATGCATTTCAACAACACCCGCTTGTTGATCGAACCTACCGGTAACAAAGCTGGTAGCCAGACTCTGAATTGCTTGGATGTATTCCTTCAGGTGGACCTGGTACGGATTGCGAACACTCGAGCAGTAATCAACAACTGGTCGCCCTTGTGCACTATACGCTGTCTGCCTTATAGATGAACTACACTTTGCTAACTAAAACTCTCCGAACAAACGAAAGTCGGCAGTTCTCCTTCCCTACTACAATCCTTACATGTTCGATCCGCTCCATATCGCTTTACAACGTTGCACCTAGACATTTAATCGATGTGACCGTGTTAAGCAGCACACCACTAATGCTGTATCCAAGTATTTTGGATTTATTTTTCCTACTCATCTGTATTAACTTACATCTTTCTGCATTACAGCTAGCTGCCATTCATCAAAAGAACTAGAAATTTTGCCTAAGTCATCTTGTGTCGTCCTTCAGTCACTCAAAGACGACACCTTTTCCGCCCACCACAGAATCAGCAGCAAAGAGCCGCAGATTGTCCCTCACCCTGTCCGTCAGATCATTTATGTATATAGAAAGTAAGAGCAGTACTATCACGTTTCCCTGGGGCATTCCTGACAATACCCTTGCCTCTGACGAACGCTCGCTGTCGAGGACAACATACTAGCCTCAATTAATTAAGAAGTCTTCGAGCCACTCACATATCTGAAATTATTCCATGTGCTCGTACCCTCGTTAACAGTATGCAATGGGGCACCGTGTCAAATGCTTTGCTGAAGTCTAGAAATATGGTATCTGCCTCTGCCCATCATCCATCGTTCACAGTATATCGTATTAGAAAATGGCAAGCACGAGTGATGCTTTCTAAAACCGTGCTGATTCATAACATGTGTATTATCTTTTCAGTTGCGTATTTAGTTCACAAACCTAGAAGGTTGGCCATCAAAATTTCAGCAGCATGAAGGCGGCATGTGACAAACATCAAATTGTCGTGAAGTGCAATACATGTCTGGATATGCAGTTCTGCGGAACCGCGCGAAAATAGATCAGAGTGAAGTCATCTACATCCTGCATGTAAAGAAATATTTCTCATTGAGGACTGAAAATTTAGCTGTTAGAAAATCGGGTAAGCTCTCGTGTAAAAAGGAGATGCATCAGTCGGCATACGTCGGAAATCGACAACAGTACGATTTATCGTTCCGGAGAATGATGCTCGCTTTCGTTTGGACCCACGACAGTCCTGCGAATATGAAACCGATGGGTTCAGGAGGGTCCTACTGAACGCCATGTACGATCTAGACGGCCCTACGCAATTACGGCCCGAGAGGGCAGACACATTGTTTGCTCTGCAGTGCGTGATCCTACAACCACGTCACGTAACATGAGGCAGGAAATTGACCTTCTTCACAGCAAGACCGAGTCTGACCTTGTGTAAGTCCATTCCAGCTAAGTGCGACCTATGACAACGCCCGATCGCTAAAATACGTTACCAAGTCTGGTCTCACAGTGACTGATAGTGGAATGCTTCCCGGTGTAGGAGGTAGATGCTGAACAAACTTATAAGTCAAAAGATTATGACCATCGCCCATCATGTCATTGGATGCAGCTTGGTGGTGCTGAGTTCACGTGACGCTACAACAAATGTATGTAAGCGGAGCAGACACGGATGGGGAATCACCATAGCGAAGATATGGGTTGCAAATGGGGAAACCCATTGCGATAAGCGACTTTGACAAATTCCATTATTGGTCAGAATCTGTAGCACACGTACACTGGTGTTTTTACGCTCTTGCATGTAGGTCCTACTTATGTATTAGATATCTTATTACTAAGTTACGTTAAATGAATGTTTAAGATATTCAAATGTATTAACAGCCTTCAACGTTTTTCTTAATCGCGCTTTAGCTACGTAGTTTTTATTTCAAAAATCGTGTAGTCTCAACCTCTGCAGCGTTGTGCTCTGATTGTCGCGCTGTTAATGCGCAGTATGAAAATGGCTGAGGTTGCTTTGCGTTCCGTAGTGAAACACGCGCGTAGAACACGGTTAAAAAGTGCCGAGAAATAGGCTGTTTTTAATGTTTTTCATACATTTACCGAGATAATCGGCTTTTAAAGTTTTCCCAGTGCTGTTGATAAATATCTGAGCAGTCAGCGTGTAGTGCAGTCGGTAGCGCAATTTGATTCAAAGCAAGTGATATTACTTATGCGTCGGTTCAAATCTCTCCGCTGTCTTTTCTTCTTTTTTTCCCTCGTTCAATTTGAAATACCTACATCTCGTAATTATAAAACTCATCATCATTTTCTATGAATAATGCACGTCTCCTTGTTTCTAATTACATACTGGACGCGAAATTCCTGTTTACATTTCAAATACAAATTCTTAATCATCGATGTTTTTTGAAAGACTGTTCATATAAGATGTTTAAATTAAGAAAACATAACAATTAAATTTGTAAGGCAAAAATGAAAAACCGAATCCTCTTTATTAGGACTATATCCATCGTTTTATACCACAGAGGTAGATAAGTATCGTACAAACATGAAAAACAATCATTTCCTCAGCATCGAGCACATCATACAAATGCTGCATTTTTACATATGCTACTGCACCATATGAACCCAACAAAACTGATCTGGAGCCAACCTGCGGGATTTGGCAGGGGAAGTAACAAGACTGTTAAGCTGCCAGATATACTGGAACTAACGCACGCAGCTTTTTCACACGTCACTGCCGAACGCTGGTGGGATACCGAAGGGCTCGTCATAAAAGAAGAAGAGAAAATGCTGCGGGTGGGCTTCGTGGATTCTGTTGTTGATAGGCTCGTTATCAACGTAGCAGGTGACACTTCCGAAACTGAAATGCGTTTCTCAGATTCGGATAAGGAAGGAACTAAGAGATTACCAGGTGACTGACTGTAAGTAATACCTTCAGTGGCTTCAATATTTAATGTAGGCTAGTGGGAGCAGTATTTTTCTATGGGAGATATTCTCCTGCTCTTGCATGGGCCCTGTGGTGGTAATCGAAGATACACTAACAGCTGCTAACCACCTACATCCCTTCATGCTTGATGTCTTCCCCGACGGCGATGTCATCAAATGGTTCAAATGGCTCTGAGCACTATGGGACTCAACTTTGGAGGTCATCGGTCGGGGCAGACTGAAGCACCTAGAACAGCTCGGCCACACCGGCCGGCCAACCAGTGTGGTTAATGAACTCTGGGACAGAGATGAAGCAGCATGGACATCGAGTCATACTGAGTTTGGTGACAGATGTATATTTTACCTACAAAATCGTATTTCTCTTAAACTGATGCATATACACTCCTGGAAATTGAAATACGAACACCGTGAATTCATTGTCCCAGGAAGGGGAAACTTTATTGACACATTCCTGGGGTCAGATACATCACATGATCACACTGACAGAACCACAGGCACATAGACACAGGCAACAGAGCATGCACAATGTCGGCACCAGTACAGTGTATATCCACCTTTCGCAGCAATGCAGGCTGCTATTCTCCCATGCAGACGACCGTAGAGATGCTGGATGTAGTCCTGTGGAACGGCTTGCCATGCCATTTCCACCTGGCGCCTCAGTTGGACCAGCATTCGTGCTGGACGTGCAGACCGCGTGAGACGACGCTTCATCCAGTCCCAAACATGCTCAATGGGGGACAGATCCGGAGATCTTGCTGGCCAGGGTAGTTGACTTACACCTTCTAGAGCACGTTGGGTGGCACGGGATACATGCGGACGTGCATTGTCCTGTTGGAACAGCAAGTTCCCTTGCCGGTCTAGGAATGGTAGAACGATGGGTTCGATGACGGTTTGGATGTACCGTGCACTATTCAGTGTCCCCTCGACGACCACCAGTGGTGTACGGCCAGTGTAGGAGATCGCTCCCCACACCATGATGCCGGGTGTTGGCCCTGTGTGCCTCGGTCGTATGCAGTCCTGATTGTGGCGCTCACCTGCACGGCGCCAAACACGCATACAACCATCATTGGCACCAAGGCAGAAGCGACTCACATCGCTGAAGACGACACGTCTCCATTCGTCCCTCCATTCACGCCTGTCGCGACACCACTGGAGGCGGGCTGCACGATGTTGGGGCGTGAGCGGAAGACGGCTTAACGGTGTGCGGGACCGTAGCCCAGCTTCATGGAGACGGTTGCGAATGGTCCTCGCTGATACCCCAGGAGCAACAGTGTCCCTAATTTGCTGGGAAGTGGCGGTGCGGTCCCCTACGGCACTGCGTAGGATCCTACGGTCTTGGCGTGCATCCGTGCGTCGCTGCGGTCCGGTCCCAGGTCGACGGGCACGTGCACCTTCCGCCGACCACTGGCGACAACATCGATGTACTGTGGAGACCTCACGCCCCACGTGTTGAGCAATTCGGCGGTACGTCCACCCGGCCTCCCGCATGCCCACTATACGCCCTCGCTCAAAGTCCGTCAACTGCACATACGGTTCACGTCCACGCTGTCGCGGCATGCTACCAGTGTTAAAGACTGCGATGGAGCTCCGTATGCCACGGCAAACTGGCTGACACTGACGGCGGCGGTGCACAAATGCTGCGCAGCTAGCACCATTCGACGGCCAACACCGCGGTTCCTGGTGTGTCCGCTGTGCCCTGCGTGTGATCATTGCTTGTACAGCCCTCTCGCAGTGTCCGGAGCAAGTATGGTGGGTCTGACACACCGGTGTCAATGTGTTCTTTTTTCCATTTCCAGGAGTGTATTTCGCTTAAACTGATGCATATATGTAGACTCAAGCGACGAAATGAAAATTTGTACCGAGTCCAGGATTCGAATCTTGGTCTCCTAGTCACTAGGGAGATAGGCTAACCACTGCGCCACCTTGCCACAGTGGCTTTGTGTAACTGCACGGACTACCCTAGCACGCATCCCCCCTCAGCCCAAATTTCCATTCACGCCTCAGCCCACTTGGCATTCCCCCTAAACTCTAACAGCATTGAAGAGGCTCTGAAACTGTACTGGAGCAGGGTAGCTGGGTTCGAATCGCGGCCTTGGTACAAATTTTCATTTCGTCGTTTCAGTCTGCATATATACGTCGTAGATCTTTGAGACTTGAGAAGCTCTCTGGAACCTAGTCCGTGTAGTTGTTCAAAATCACTGTGCCAGGGTGGCGTAGTGGTTAGCGAACGAGCCCAGTGAGCAGGAGACCAGGGTTTGAATCCTACTCTTCGGACAAATATTTATTTCCTCGCTTCAGTTGCACATGTACCTGTACATCATAGATGTTTGAGACATGAAAGGGTCTCTGGAACCATATGGTTTCCATTTGATTTTCTTAAATTCTGTACATGTTCCACTGCAAATTCACAGATTTCAATTAAGGTCACATTATAATATCCCACAGAAAAACAGTTCTGGCGTGTTGACATCACAATGAGGGTCGTCGATAACCAACTGAAGCCTTGGTCATGAAGTTGCTCGATTCGATCTCCAATCGGGTTAGAGCCATCGTTGCTGCCCAAAGTGGCAACTCTGTGTATTGAGTTTCCTGTATACCCCGAAATAGCTGCAAATTTAATCATACTCTTTCGTACTACTCCGTAAACACAAAATAAATTTAGTTGTTAGCTGTCTTCACTGGTGTTGCAATTTTAATAGGCGTCTACATTTAGAAAGACAGCAACATCATCATCATCATCATCATCATGGTTTCCATTGGTTATTGAAGACCTTCACTGTGATATTAGCACGCCAGAAATTTATTTGGGAGAGACTATAATGAGTTCTTAAATGAAATCTGCGTATTATTAATAGAACAAATATAGAATTTCAGAAAAATATAATTTTGCAGATATTGTTAAAACTTTAGTACAGCTGTGAATTTCATTGATTTCCGTTGTACATGAAATTGGAATGAAGTAACTTCAAAATATCGTTCTCACCAGTACATGAAGAGTGTTAATTGAAAGTACAGAATTTTCAAAGATGACGCCACAAGTTTGAAAGAACATACTGAACTCAATAAATATATCAGCGGTACAAGGTAATAAATAACTTACATGTAAGACGACGCAACATAACCTTTAAATAAAGTTTTCTTATATATTCCACGGGAAAATAATTATACCATCTGCTGTTGTTACAGGTTGTTTCGTTGTGTCGTTCAGGTATAACATTAGCCATATAGGATGTGTTATCAATGAGTGAGTCTGTTGCTCACAACTTGAGTTTCATGTACAAAGCTATTCGTGCCTTTTGACGCCATGTTGTATAACTTGTTACGTTTGAGAATCGGCAAATCAGCCCGAAATTGATGTATCCAACCATTCCATCTCTTCACTACACTTCGCCCTTTATTAGTTTTCTTCCCGTTTATGCTATCTATCTAAATGATTAATGAGAAACCGCCCCACTTGGTGCAATGGTTCCACTATCGGTTTTGGCCTTTATGTTAGGACATTTTCAAGTGGTTCTGAAATTTGCCATAAATATCATGGATATATAAACATCGTGTATAACAGAAGATGCAAAAACGAGACTTACATAAGTGAAATGTAAGTTCAGAGAGAGTAAAAACTTACACTACGCTGTAGAGAAGCACGGTCCAAATGACAAAAGTGTAAGTTAGGTGGATTTAAAGTGTTAAGTGCCCATGATACTGCAGGAAACTTGGGTGTGTCAAGATTATAGATGTATAATTCATTAAATTATGAGTATTCCTTGGGTTTAAGAGGATTTGTGTTTTGACATAAAATATCCCAATTGCATGTTTTACAAATAAATGGCTAAAAGTTTTTTTTTTTTTTTTTAGATTTAGTAAAAGCGTAAAAATGTTTCAGTGGACGGGACATCCAAGTAAAATGTTGAGCTACTTCTCTAGCGTGCATAACTTTAACTGCGGGAGAATACAAGAGGTCTTTATAATCGCGACACAGCCATGTTTCTGACAGTATCATTAGGCCCCTGACATTTTAAATCGATCTGTCGCACTTTTGTCATTTTGACGGTGTTTCTCTAAAGTGTAATGTAAGTTTTATACTCTACAAGTGAAGTGTAATGTAAGTTTTATACTCTACTAGTGACCCAGCCTTGCTTCGCACGAATGGTATTAAGCATGTACGGCAAGACGCTTTGTACGGATAGCGTATTTAGTTTGCGGGCCACTGCGTACAGTTATGAATAAATTTGAAAGAACAATGTTAAGTAACTGAATATCATGCAGCTGAATATAGTTCAGCTTCTACGATGGAAACGTAGGAAACGTACGGCCATTCCTGCAGTAACTTAACTACCTTGTTATCACTCCAGTTACACTCGCATTAGTTTTGACACTTTGAATTGCCGTAAGTAGAGAACTTTCCACATAAAATTTTGGACACTTATAAAGTGGCTCTGAGCACTATGGGACTTAACGTCGGAGGTCATCAGTCCCCTAGAACTTAGAACTACTTAAACCTAATTAACCTAAGGACATCACATACATCCATGCCCGAGGCAGGATTCGAACCCGCGACCGTAGCAGTCACGCGGCTCCGGACTGAAGCGCCTAGAACCGCTCGGCCACCGCGGCCGGCTTGGACACTCATAAGAGGCTCCTTAAATGTGATTGTACATTGTACGCAGCTCGACATTCTCTAGAATAAAGTTTGATTTCACTGATAAATGAAGCCTGACATGGTGATAACTAGTCTTGGTTGAAGGGAGCGCTTATATTAGTATCTTCACACTGATAACCAAGTAGTACACCGTCATGGATGTACAAATATCGATGTTCCCTTGTTATTGCAAAGCTATCTAACAATCTGATCGTGTCAGTAAACTCTTACTGTTGGAAACACTCTGCTCTGATGTTACTCATTCATCTGTTCAAAACGCAGAGATCGTTTCGATAATTGTTTTCATTGTCAAATGAAACATCAAGAGATCGCCTTTGACGCCGGTTATCTTCCCTTGGAAAAGGTCTTTGGCGAAACCTACGACGACTTCTCTTCAGGAGGCGAGATGAGGTACGTGGAACGTATCTCCTCTCGGAAAGTGACTGACGTGGAGCTATTGCCAGCGCGTAGCAAAAAACGTTTCTCAAGAGGCTCCAATCTGTTACGTACCCGCTACATCGTGATACAATCTGCGTCAACGAAAATTAGCAGCGTAATTTGCTTAACGACTTCAGTATCTATACTGCATCTACATTAGTACTCTGTAATTAACACTTATGCCCTTGGCAGAGGACCAAATGAAGCTGTTTACTGAAAATGGTGCTCACTTATTTTGCTTTCTACCTTTTCTTAGATTTTCCAAATTTTTTGGTAAGATGCAGAGGAATACAAAATGTGATTATACTATGGGCTACTGAAAACAAAGGGAAAGATTTTAATTATATGAAATGACTGTAGTATTATAGGGATATGATAGGAAGGAGAATTATCGTAGACTACCATGATAGACGGTTGTATACATGGAAGAACCCTGGAGATACTAAAAGGTATCAGATAGATTATATAATGGTAAGACAGAGATTTAGGAACCAGGTTTTAAATTGTAAGACATTTCCAGGGGCAGATGTGGACTCTGAGCACAATCTATTGGTTATGACCTGTAGATTAAAACTGAAGAAACTGCAAAACGGTGGGAATTTAAGGAGATGGGACCTGGATAAACTGAAATAACCAGAGGTTGTACATAGTTTCAGGGAGAGCATAAGGGAACAACTGACAGGAATGGGGGAAAGAAATACAGTAGAAGAAGAATGGGTAGCTTTGAGGGATGAAGTAGTGAAGGCAGCAGAGGATCAAGTAGGTAAAAAGACGAGGACTAGTAGAAATCCTTGGATAACAGAAGAAATATTGAATTTAATTGATGAAAGGAGAAAAATATAAAAATGCAGTAAATGAAGCAGGCAAAAAGGAATACAAACGTCTCAAAAATGAGATCGACAGGAAGTGCAAAATGGCTAAGCAGGGATGGCTAGAGGACAAATGTAAGGATTTAGAGGCTTATCTCACTAGGGGTAAGATAGATACTGCCTACAGGAAAATTAAAGAGACCTTTGGAGATAAGAGAACCACTTGTATGAACATCAAGAGCTCAGATGGAAACCCAGTTCTAAGCAAAGAAGGGAAAGCAGAAAGGTGGGAGGAGCATATAGAGGGTCTATACAAGGGCGATGCACTTGAGGACAATATTATGGAAATGGAAGAGGATGTAGATGAAGATGAAATGGGAGATACGATACTGCGTGAAGAGTTTGACAGAGCACTGAAAGACCTGAGTCGAAACAAGGCCCCCGGAGTAGACAACATTCCATTGGAACTACTGACGGCCTTGGGAGAGCCAGTCCTGACAAAACTCTACCATCTGCTGAACAAGATGTATGAAACAGGCGAAATACCCTCAGACTTCAAGAAGAATATAATAATTCCAATCCCAAAGAAAGCAGGTGTTGACAGATGTGAAAATTACCGAACAATCAGTTTAATAAGCCACAGCTGCAAAATACTAACACGAATTCTTTACAGACGAATGGAAAAACTAGTAGAAGCCGACCTCGGGGAAGATCAGTTTGGATTCCGTAGAAATACTGGAACACGTGAGGCAATACTGATCTTACGACTTATCTTAGAAGAAAGATTAAGGAAAGGCAAACCTACGTTTCTAGGATTTGTAGACTTGGAAAAAGTTTTTGACAATGTTGACTGGAATACTGTCTTTCAAATTCTGAAGGTGGCAGGGGTAAAATACAGGGAGCGAAAGGCTGTTTACAATTTGTACGGGAACCAGATGGCAGTTATAAGAGTCGAGGGACATGAAAGGGACGCCGTCGTTGGGTAGGGAGTGAGACAGGGTTGTAGCCTCTCCCCGATGTTATTCAATCTGTATATCGAGCAAACAGTAAAGGAAACAAAGGAAAAGTTCGGAGTAGATATTAAAATACATGGAGAAGAAATAAAAACTTTGAGGTTCGCCGATGATATTGTAATTCTGTCAGAGACAGCAAAGGACTTGGAAGAGCAGTTGAACGGAATGGACAGGGTCTTGAAAGGAGGGTGTAAGATGAATATCAACAAAAGCAAAACGTGGATAATGGAATGTAGTCGAATTAAGTCGGGTGATGCTGAGGGAATTAGATTGGGAAATGAGACACCTAAAGTAGTAAACGAGTTTTGCTATTTGGGGAGCAAAATAACTGATGGTGGTCGAAGTAGAGAGGATATAAAATGTAGACTGGCAATGGCAAGGAAAGCGTTTCTGAAGAAGAGAAATTTGTTAACATCGAGTATAGATTTAAGTGTCAGGAAATCGTTTCTGAAAGTATTTGTATGGAGTGTAGCCATGTATGGAAGTGAAACATGGACGATAAATAGTTTGGACAAGAAGAGAATAGAAGCTTTCGAAATGTGGTGCTACAGAAGAATGCTGAAGATTAGATGGGCAGATAACATAACTAATGAGGAAGTACTGAATAGGATTGGGGAGAAGAGAAGTTTGTGGCAGAACTTGACAAGAAGAAGGGATCGGTTGGTAGGACATGTTCTGAGGCATCAAGGGATCACCAATTTAGTATTGGAGGGCAGCGTGGAGGGTAAAAATCGTAGGGGGAGACCAAGAGATGAATACACTAAGCAGATTCAGAAGGATGTAGGTTGCAGTAGGTACTGGGAGATGAAGAAGCTTGCACAGGATAGAGTAGCATGGAGAGCTGCATCAAACCAGTCTCAGGACTGAAGACAACAACAACAACAACAACAACCATGGAGGGCCACAGTCATGTACAACGTTTTTAAAGAAATTTCCGCCATTTGACTGTAAATTACTGTTTCTGTATTTCACGCAATCAAGGTCTCTGCTTTATAGCTATTCTCAAGTGAAAGCTGAACAAGAAATTAAGAAAGCGTACAAATCAGTGTGCAGTTAGTAACGTGTAAAACACAAAGTAGTTACATGTCTGAGTACGTTATTTACATATCTCAAAATGTCCGAATTGGCTAAATAACGTGTCGTCGTAGAGATAGCAATTTATGGTCTTATAGAACAGTCGTCGTATTAAGGGATAATGGACAAACCACATGGCTCACATTGGGCACAGCAAATAAATGTTAACGAGCTGTATGGCGTATTTGACAGCTAATAGATCGCTGCATCCTACTTTTATCACATCCATAATTAATCGGTGACCTACTTTTATCACTCCAGTAAATAAACTGACGGTAACATTCCTCAAAACAACGGCAGAGATCATTACAAAGCTACTCCACAATGTGAGACACGTGATCTTTTGATTTCCAAAGGAATTACTAGAGAAGTGAAACAGGATTCTTTATTTGGCTAAGCGCTTAACATAGCCTTATCATACATGCTCATAGAAGCGACTTACAGATTTAAATGCAATATTTCGATCTTAAGCTGCAAATATAGCCATTTTAGACCTACTAAAAAACATAATCCCGAAAATAATCGAGTAGATGCAATACAATAAAACCGTAATCCACTGATTCCTGGTGACTTACATAAAAAAAAGCACACAAATGCGGCATTTCACCTCTCCTTTACATCTTGTCCTCTGCGGACACACCCAAACTGCAATCCCCCAACCCATCTCCTCTAGTATGCTGACGACACCATCTATCTAGCTACTCACCATACCTGTCAGCTCTCCAATGCCTCCCTCGATGACAGCTTAACTCTCCTGGCCGAGTACTGTAGCTGTACGTGGAAAATTCAAGTAAGTCCACAGAACACTCAAGTCACCGTCTTTGGTTGCACGCATCGTTTCCGTCCTCCAGTTTTCCTTCTCTGGATTTACAACGAACCTATCCCTCTAACTAACACAGTAAAGTATTTAGCGCTAATCGTTGATAGAAAACAGGAATGCACTTCTGCTCACCACCCAACACAAAGCCCGAAAACGACTAAAACTACTGCAGCTACTAACAGGCCGCAACTGGAGTCTACATCCTTCTGCGATTATCTTCGCTTATGAATCTCTCATCCGCCCCATCCTCACCTACTCCAACGTTACTTGTATTCCCTCCTCCCCTAAATTCTACAACTCCCTTGAAATCCTAGAAAATCGCATCCTATTCCAAATCATACATTTCTCATACTTTTTTCTCTTCCTAAAGCACCTTCAGATCCGATACATTAATCCCAAACCCTGTGCTGGCACCCTAAACACCAGTCGAGGTGCCCTGCTGTGCCACAACATCTGTATTCGACGTTCCATACACCTTCATCTCTTATCCATCCTCTCCCAACGGAATCTTAACTAACCCCCACTCCCCAACAGTGAAATCCATCCCGAGATATATCATTTTTTCCAAAACAAGTCACAACACCTGACCTCACATCATCCTTCCATTCACTCCCTCCCAGTTCCTCCTATTAGTCACTCCCTGCGGTTCTATGAGACCCCATAGTCATGATCATTATTCCACCTTCATCATAACTGTGAGTAGGACGGCAAGGGGGACACCAGTCCATTTTGTTAGTGCAGGTTGCCTACATCACAGGCAGGTATCCACTCAGGGGCAAACCTATTGTTCTCCTTTGATTGGCAGGTACTTCACCTATTGTTCTTCTAAAAGCATCCTTCCTTTTGATTGACAGGTACTTAACCTATTGTTCCCCCCCCCTCCTCCCACTCCCCAAACCCCCCTCCCCCCCTTTGCTACAGGTACACTTTCAGGTCAGAGTTATTGGAATAGGCTCCTCCTCTTACTCTTATCAATTTGATTGACTACTTAATTAAATTGATCTCTTAGTTAACCTCTCACCCACTTGTAACCCCCCTGCCCCAGAAAATGGTGGTAAGTTTAAATTCCATCACAACAATGCAACACACCAGCCCTACCTCCACTAACCTAAGAAAATGGCGGGAAAAAGGGCACTTTGGCTACCTCCACTAACCTAAGTCATCTGACCACCATCTCTTCATAGGGATTGGCAGGAAAAGGACTCTGCCTATGCTGGACGTAAGTCTTTATTTTCAGCCTTTATTTAAACAATTAGAGGCAGTACTGCCATCAAGTGTGTTCACCCCAAGGTCCAGAGTCCAACTGACCTCGTACACAGTACTGCCACCAGAGGGTTCTGTCGTCCCTTCTGTGATGTAATCGAAGATGGCGGTCTGGTGGTGGTGGAGAGGAAGGATCTCATAACATGAAATTCGAGGGTATATTGTTTATTTATAAAAAATTCAGTTTGTGGGGTTGGATTTTTCTTGCTCATCATTCTCTGCTGTTTGGAAACATGTAGGTCTTGTAAGAAGCAATTACATAGTGCAAACATGCTGCATAATCTAATGTTCTGCCCTGTACTCTGGGTGTCTTAACCTAATGTCTGGGCCTTTGTCGACACTTAACCTATTGTTCTGTTAAGTGGTTTTCCATGTCACCCCATTTCCTTAAACTATTGTACCGCCTTTGATACCAAATTAAGTAATTAGTTATGTGCTCCCACTATTTTCTGGTCCATTTCTCGAATTTCACATGCTTTTGGACGCCATTTCTGACGCATTCTTCTTTGTCACCCACCCCCCTTAAACTACTG
The DNA here is from genome assembly GCF_023864275.1 of Schistocerca cancellata. Lineage (NCBI taxonomy): Eukaryota > Metazoa > Arthropoda > Insecta > Orthoptera > Acrididae > Schistocerca > Schistocerca cancellata. The sequence continues at coordinate 936,770,095 of NC_064627.1, forward strand.
TACTGCGTTTTACATAAAAATTATGCAAATTAACCTATTGTTCTGCATTTAACCTGCTGTTTTGCTCCACATCACCTGCTCACACACACCCTCCCCTTAACTATTGTACCGCTAACACCACGTTTGTATACAAAATTTATGCAAATTAATGAAATCGGTATTGTTCACAAGTATGGGGTACTTCTTGTTAATTCGCAGCAACTTGTGATTTCTGCCAGTTCTCTACGCTGGTCTGCAGCTCGTTGTCTGTCATAAAGTGTTGTCTTCATAGCCAGCGGTTCATGTGAGTAGAGACGAGAATCAGAGAGAGCCACATCTGGGCTGTATTGTGGGCGGACAAAGACTCCCCATCGAAAAACGCGACAGGGACGTCTTTGTTGCCCCTGCAGTGTGCTGCCGAGAATTGCTATGAAGAAGGAAATGCATGACAGTTACGTTATGTGGGCTGCAAGAAATCAGCGCGCACTCACACTTGGCGGGACACACCATTTTCTAGGCATCTTAACATGCTCACTGTGCGTTCAGAACTGGAAAGAGCGACGTGACGTGTTCGATGGGCATACTAGAGACAACGCCCAACACATCCAAGCCAAGCTTCATCGGATTTTCACTGTGGTTTCCATTTCACGACCGATCGGAGCTACTTTCCGAACAGCTTCATAGGTTTCCACCCGATGTACAAAAATTGTCAAGATAATATTGCTGAAGCGTTCCATTCACTTAACTTTTGTAATTTTTGTTTCTGGTACTAAATTGTGCTGTGATGACTGAAGTTATTAACGGGGCTATATTAATTAGTATCAGAATTAATTAAAATGTAGCCTGTGAAAGGTATTTCGACTCCCTACTGAAACTAACCAAGCCCGGCAGCCTTCCACTGCTTCGTAATCTTTCTTTTTTTAATAATCTTAGTTGAACTAAAAAAGCGTTTTATGTTCTATACGTGATGTAAATTTCATTGACTCAGTTCAAATCAGTTTTTGCCGGGAATTTTTACTTTTTTCGTGGGCAATATATAATAGTGATTCTACGTAAATTCAGTTGTGTTATATGTGGTATTCGATTGTAATCTTGTTGGTATTAATCATACTAATAATACCTGACTTAAAAGGTATATACTTTGATTAAATGCTAGATGAAAACAGCTGCTTTGAAAATATTTTAAAATACAGTGAAGTAGAATAGTTTTCTTGTTCTTAATGTGCATATGTTTTTGATTAAGCTGTCACATTCGGCAAATATTATTATATTGTTATTTGTAGAAGGAAAGAATGACAAGAAGTAAATTGAGCAGCCTATCAAATAAACTAAATTTGTGTCACTTTAAGACCACAGTGTAATATCCGTGTTTTACACCAACTGTTGTAGACTAGAGCCGAAGTCTATGTTTCACCACGTTTGAAGATTTTTACTGCTCCACAGCTATGTATTGAACTCATGAATGACCGCTATTGTTGCTAATAAATATGCTCTGTGCGTATAAGTCGCAACTTTCACTGCTACATTAATGATGTGCTTCCAGATGTTGCTGCCGAGTTACTGTTTCCAATTTATGCACAATATTTCCACAAGCGAACCAGCTGTCTGTGTCAGCTGCTTCAAGATTTGCTGTTATCCATTTTAGGTACGGAAGACAATCAAAGGACAAGTGACTGAAATTTGTGCTTCTCTGTGTTAATTGGAAGATTTATAAGCAAAGTGTGTTATTAGTTCATATATTTTTGTTTGTACACCTAAAATAAATGCTGGGACATATTTGTCCATATATACCTTGAAAGATAGTTACAGAACACATTACACATTAATCTTAGTATATTGATGAACTACAAAGGCTATGTATCTGTTGTCCGCTTGATGTGAAATACAGCAAAATACACTCCTGGAAATTGAAATAAGAACACCGTGAATTCATTGTCCCAGGAAGGGGAAATTTTATTGACACATCCCTGGGGTCAGATACATCACATGATCACACTGACAGAACCACAGGCACATAGACACAGGCAACAGAGCATGCACAATGTCGGCACTACTACAGTGTATATCCACCTTTCGCAGCAATGCAGGCTGCTATTCTCCCATGGAGACGATCGTAGAGATGCTGGATGTAGTCCTGTGGAACGGCTTGCCATGCCATTTCCACCTGGCGCCTCAGTTGGACCAGCGTTCGTGCTGGACGTGCAGACCGCGTGAGGCGACGCTTCATCCAGTCCCAAACATGCTCAATGGGGGACAGATCCGGAGATCTTGCTGGCCAGGGTAGTTGACTTACACCTTCTAGAGCACGTTGGGTGGCACGGGATACATGCGGACGTGCATTGTCCTGTTGGAACAGCAAGTTCCCTTGCCGGTCTAGGAATGGTAGAACGATGGGTTCGATGACGGTTTGGATGTACCGTGCACTATTCAGTGTCCCCTCGACGATCACCAGTGGTGTACGGCCAGTGTAGGAGATCGCTCCCCACACCATGATGCCGGGTGTTGGCCCTGTGTGCCTCGGTCGTATGCAGTCCTGATTGTGGCGCTCACCTGCACGGCGCCAAACACGCATACGACCAAGGCAGAAGCGACTCTCATCGCTGAAGACGACACGTCTCAATTCGTCCCTCCATTGACGCCTGTCGCGACACCACTGGAGGCGGGCTGCACGATGTTGGGGCGTGAGCGGAAGACGGCCTAACGGTGTGCGGGACCGTAGCCCAGCTTCATGGAGACGGTTGCGAATGGTCCTCGCCGATACCCCAGGAGCAACAGTGTCCCTAATTTGCTGGGAAGTGGCGGTGCGGTCCCCTACGGCACTGCGTAGGATCCTACGGTCTTGGCGTGCATCCGTGCGTCGCTGCGGTCCGGTCCCAGGTCGACGGGCACGTACACCTTCCGCCGACCACTGGCGACAACATCGATGTACTGTGGAGACCTCACGCCCCACGTGTTGAGCAATTCGGCGGTACGTCCACCCGGCCTCCCGCATGCCCACTATACGCCCTCGCTCAAAGTCCGTCAACTGCACATACGGTTCACGTCCACGCTGTCGCGGCATGCTACCAGTGTTAAAGACTGCGATGGAGCTCCGTATGCCACGGCAAACTGGCTGACACTGACGGCGGCGGTGCACAAATGCTGCGCAGCTAGCGCCATTCGACGGCCAACACCGCGGTTCCTGGTGTGTCCGCTGTGCCGTGCGTGTGATCATTGCTTGTACAGCCCTCTCGCAGTGTTCGGAGCAAGTATGGTGGGTCTGACACACCGGTGTCAATGTGTTCTTTTTTCCATTTCCAGGAGTGTAGTTTCTGCTTGACGTAAAGCATCACCCTGCTCAAAGAGTGAGATTACCAACATGCTTTGAAGCACAATGAACACATCTCTTCCTCACATGCAATTTTGTCGTTTGGTGCTATCGGCTTTTTGTATTACAGCTTAAGCCATCCCTAGAGTGCTGTGTAGGAGAGTGGGCCTGTGCCACACATATCACCTTTAATAGTATGAGGAGGGTGTACTCGAGAGACATAGTGTTAGGACGAAGTTGCTATATTATCCTACACATGAGCCAAACGTCGCACTAGAACTTCTTTGTGCAAGAGGAATGCTACCAGAGCCGTGGCGATGCTGCTGTAAACAGCAATAAAACCGTTGCATCCCCTTTGGCTACCGATCGTGGTGCTTACTCTTTCGTAAGGAGGGGAAGGAAGCCACTGTGCACTCCGTGTGCATTCCGGGGGCTAGTCATTCCGGATGTGGGAAGGGTGCTTCTGGATGGCATGAAGAGTACAGGGTGCATTGTGTCGCTTTGGATCGTAGCAGACTCTGTCTAGTTTTGGGCGGCTAGCGGAAATGGTAAGGACTGCCAATCTTGCTTCCGAGATTAAGGCGGAGCTCACCATCTGCAGTACCGTCGATAGAACCGAATGTGATCCTTTGGTGCAGAGCCGAGCGGAGGGTCTGAATCAGAGGCTCAGGCGGTTCTGTGACCGTGTAGGCTGAAGATTCCTTGACTTGCGCCATCGGGCGGTGGGTTTCCGGGTTCCGCTTAATAGGTCACGAGTCCACTACACACAGGAGGCGGCTACACGGGTAGCGGGGCCGTGTGGAAGGGACTAGGCGGTTTTTTAGGTTAGAGGGTCTCAGGGAATCACAGAAGGGGCGTCCGTCTAAAAGTGGGCAGGTAAAACACAGTAAGGTAGTTGTAGAAACGATTGGTATTGTAGTTGTAAATTGTCGTAGCTGTGTTGGGAAAGAACCAGAGCTCCTAGCCCTAATAGAAAGCACTGAAGCTCAAATAGTTTTAGGTACAGAGAGCTGGCTAAAGCCGGAAATAAGTTCAGCCGAAAGTTTTTCAAACGATCTAACAGTGTTCAGAGAGGATAGATTAAATACAGTTGGTGGTGGAGTATTTATTGCTGTCAGAGGTAATTTGCATTGCAGAGAAATTGAAGTAGATAGTTCGTGTGAAATAGTGTGGATAGAGATTATACCTGACAATCGGACTAAACTATTAATTGGATCGTTTTACCGACCCCGACTCAGAAGATATAGTTGCTGAACAGTGAAACGTCCCCTTAGAACAATTGTACAAGACTGTGCTTAACCTGGCACACAATAATTTTTAGCGCAACGCAATCTGACTTTCAATAACCCCTACAAAACAATGGCCCTGACTAACTTTAACCTATACCTTTTACAAATCACTTACCTCACAAAAATCTTCGCTGCTCGAACTACTGCAATACAGCGAGTGCCACTACTGCCAGCTAAATAAAAGATTCAAACTACTGGAGGCACTAACTACTGATAGGGATAGTTAGCAAATGAAAGATATTATTAGAGAACAAACAATGTATTTACCTTAATATTCATAATTGACATCCAGTCTTACAGATTATCAAAACTCGGCCATCTCTCTCCCCACGTCCACCACTGCTGGCGGCTCACCTCCAACTGCCCAGCGCTACGCGCTGTTCGCATCCAGCTATAGCAGTTCATGACAACAATGGCAGACAACAATTCAAACTTTTCATATAGAGAGTGCTACGTAACGTTGCCAATAAAAAAACATAAACAGCAAACTTACATAAAGAAAACATAAACAGCCTACTTACATAAAAACATAAACAGCAAACTTACATAGCCCCCATGCTCCCCACAAAAAATTTTTACAAATGGTGTTGGGCACTGGCCAATACAGATTTGAAAAAATTTTTCATAATTACAATCACAAAGATATCAAATGCACACACTTATTAATACATTGTTGGTCAACAGCTAAAATTTTCTCACAGTCCATAAAGACAGTCCAGATTGTTCATCATAATAGTAATTACAGTTTCTCATTAGTAAAAGAAATTGCACACAGAAGTAGTAGATTTCCATGTAGTATTGAAGAAGTAGTGTTGTCCTTCCAACGGAAAGACAGTGCTGACTCTTGAAATGCTGACAGGTAATGGGCCACAATGGAGCAAACCCACAGCAGAGTCATTCGAAGTTCTGACGAATATTGGTAGATAGGTCATCACAGAGCAGACCAACTGCAGTCCTGGTAGAGAGTATGGTATTGGTGGGCCACCAGAGGTGCAGACCCACTGCAGTCCTTGTAGAAACTGTGGTACTGGTGAGTCAGCAAAGGTGTAGACCCACTGTAGTCCTTGTAGAAACTGTGGTACTGGTGAGTCAGCAAAGGTGTAGACCCACTGTAGTCCTGGTAGAGATGGCCAGCAGCCATCTGCTGCGACTGTGCAGGTGCACAATCACCATCGAAGAGTCTTGCAGAGAAGATAGCAAGTCCATAAACCACCACTTGTGCACGCACAAAGTTTTTGGGAATTGTCCTTAGAACCAGCAATGCTGTTATCCAGTCCCTTGCTGAATTAGTAACACATGTGCAAACACTAACAGTCCCTACTTCTCACATATTGTCCATATACTATGACCAACAGAATGTGTGCAGTGAAATGAATGCTTACAAGTTAATAATATGATGAACTGGTGTCAATTACAATTATATAACATAAGAATACAATTACAAAGATACAAAATACATCATTAAAAACATTACAATACAGATAATATTTGTAGTAATAGGGGCTTTACAAAAGAATAGAAATAAACAGATACATCAGTGTTACAGGAATGATGACATGAGTACATACATAAAAGATCAGAATAACTTTTGAAACGTCAACTTCACACATGAGCATTAAAACAAAGCAGAATAAATAAAGTCTAAGCATCTTTACAAAGAAAATAACAGAGTATTAGAAAAATTCTACAACATAGCTCTCATCAGCTAAACACATAAAGACAGGAAAAACACAAATACACACGGGTACCCAAACACATAGTGGGATAACACCAAAAGGAAAGGACAACACACAATTACATATTGGGAAAAAACAGCAAAGAGGAAAGGACAGGGTTTGTTTTACTGCAGTATTTTGCTTGGAGATCTCCCTTCATTCCATAGATCGTTCGTCTTATTTCAACCTTTGCTTCCACCAAAAAAATCCTATCTAAGCATGCTTTCTGTATTTATATGTTCACATATTGCTTACCCCATCATTTATTTACAAGAAAATCCTACCTATACCTCGTTCCTGTATTCTATTCATATTTCTTTCAAAATAATTATTTCTGATTGTACAATACTCATTGGGGCCCAAATCTTTCTTCGCAATGCATTCTTTACCTATTCTCCATAGTCAGTTTCTTATATAGTCTACCCCCTCTTAAGCTAACTTAAATCTACTGAGCTCAGATATATATACCAAGGGACGAGGCAATGCAGCAAAAAAAAATAATTAACACAAACATCAATGACAAAAAATAGAAATGACAAAGCAAGCAGCATAAATTAGCAAAGCAAGTGCAATATTACAACTAATATAAGGCAATGCAGGAAACAAGAAAAACTAGCTTAGAAGAGTAACACAAAGTCAAATTCAGTAACACTATGCCTGGCAAACAGCAGCAACTTATACCTAAACATGACATAGCTCAAGCAGAAAAAATATTACAGTAAAAACAACAATGCAGACAAGGGAAAAGCATATTCACATCTTAATGTCTATGTAATTAAAGTGGTGCACCATAACAACTTATTGTAAAAAAAATATTACCATGTACTTGAAAAGAAAATTATGTGTTACTGTTATTAGTTCCTTCTTATTGTTCTTTCCTTTCCAAGTGCTCCTTTTTTAAAGAATGTGGATCATAAAATAATTATTTAATAGATCTGTTGACAGAAAGAGTTCACATTAGCAAATGCATTTCATTTTATAAAAGCAATGCTGCAACACAGCTGGAAACCAGATATCAAATGAAATAAGCAATTACGCAAACCAAAGCATAAAAATATCATTCAATAGTCATGTGGCATTTCGTTTCATAAGTTAATGGCTCTCAACTCTCGTAGAAAGACACTTGTCATAATCAGGTGAGCAGATGTACGAATATTTCCCATCAATTCATAAGCATTTCAATAATTAGCACAAAGTGCGAGTAATCATATGTTTTTAAGTAACGAGGGTGTCGCATTAGCGATGAAAGGCACATCCTAATGGCTTATTCTCCAGGTGTTTGACACAGCTGTGTGCCCACAACGCATTACAAAAATCATATGTTTTTAAGTGACGAGGGTGTCGCATTAGCGATGCCCTCTACAAAGGAATGTCATTAACAGATATATAGGCCTCTCTTTGTCCTTCTCTTCCACCTGTGCCTCTGGCACACCCTAATGGCTTTCTTTTCTACCTGAGCGTCTGAAAAGGCTTGTTCTCCAGGTGTCTGACACACCTGGGTGCCCACGTCACATTATGTGCAGGTGGTCACTTAACTTTCTTACGGAAATATTTACGACAGTAGTTTCCGCTACAGTGACAGTCTCATATAAAAACATTTCACAGGTCAAGAATTTTATTGACATAAACATACCTCAACAGCATAATACACATCGTCGTTGTAAAAATAACATCATAACACCTCAGTCAAATGTCAAAAACGTCGTAGCTTCCTCCAATGATTTCAAAACCTAAAGAAAATTCTATGCTCATTTCAGTAGTGTCATCTACCTCAAACGTACTTTAAAAATCATGATCTCATACCAAATACATCATTCAAAGCTCTCATAGTATCACAATGGTACCAAAAAAATATGAACAGTTCACAAAGTACAGACAAAGTACAATTTCTTAAGTGTGAAGTAATCCAACTCTGTAATTGCGTAAACATGTGTCACTGACGTAGTAAAAGGATGTTTGTTTCTCTGTTAAATGATCAGATAGCTGTGTAATTTATGTGTTAGAGAAATATGGTACCGATGTGTTAAATTGTATAAGCAAATACCATATTAGCTAGGGCTCCTTGTGCTTGCCAAACACATGGTACACAAAGTAGGCGTGTACCCCCCTGAGGTTTATTGTAATTATACCCTCAGGTGTTACAGATTACAGCAATGGAATGAAATGTATCACGAAAAACTTTCTTTGTAATTCAAAACTCTTTAAAAATAAATGTTTTAAGTACAAAATTAATCACTCAAATACGTGTCCTGTAGCGCTAAATATGCGTCTTGCTGTAAGATAATCTCTGGGAAGTGTCGTAGTTATTGTCCTCCGAAAGCTAAGTTCTGCAGAAGTCAATGTACTTACCTCATGATACACAAAAGTGAAATGCTTTGCGTATAGATTTCTTAGTTATTACGCTTATTGCAGTGATGAGGAAAGTACTGTGCTGTAACGTATTGTTGTCCTACGGAAAAGGCTGTCTCCTTATAGCAATAGCACAAAAGTCACCACTAAAACATGTCTCACTTTATAGAAGAATTCAGAAAAAACTGTGCAGATATAAAACAGATACACCGCAAAAGCGACATTGTAAATTGTCACTCATTAGTAACATCGTGATATAATCGTGTAGCTGTCACATAAACTAACCACTGTGTCATCTGGCATTTCACATAAAGCACCTCAAATCCAGAATCCACTATTAAGCAAACCAAAATGTTGCGTGTTAACAGTTTCTCAGTGTGACAAATTGTACAAGTAGCGTGAAGTGAAAATTGCAAAGACTAAGTTAAAAAGCAGATTATCTGTCAATAAATGGTTTTACATGAGAAATGTGGTGTAAACCTTTACTCTTCCTAGTACGCAGAGTTTCAACTTCAACGCAATTATCATGTGGCATACGTCGGATTCTGTAAGGTCCATTGTAAACTAGAAAGAATTTGTGACTCAAGTGTTTCTTCTTATGTGACAATGAATGAGCTTTAATGAGAACTTTCTGACCAATATATAATTTCTTTGCATTTGCTTTACCGTGTAGTTTTCTCCTTTTCTCTGCTGCAGATTTTATATTTTTAAGAGCCAAATCAATTATGTCTTTGTGTCGCAGTTTACGTGTATTCGGGAAAGGTACAAGCTCTCTGATTCTGTTCGGAGGTTCTACATTCTTCAGTACAAGAGTAGGTGGTAAAGCAGTGGAATCATGAGGCATTTCATTCAGCACATTTTGAAATAAGTGTAAATATCTGTCCCAATGCTGATGCTTTCTGTGACAATAAAGTCTGCAAAGCTTATTGATTTCTTTCATAATCCGTTCAGACGGGTTACAATGTGGTGAATACAATGAAATAAAAACAGGTTTGATTTTATGATTCCGAAGCATGCGTGACCAAACAGCAGATCTGAATTGCGGTCCGTTATCTGAAATGACTTTACTAACGTGTCCAACTTCACGTAAGAAATTTTTAACAAAGGCGTTGGATACAGACCGTCCAGTGGCTTTACGTAACGGAGTGAAAGAAACAAATTTTGAAGTAAGTTCAACAGCGACTAGAACGTACGAAAATCCATTCGATGTTCTGACAAGGGGTCCCAAGAGATCAACAGCAGCAAATTCTTTTAATTTAGAAGGAATAATAGGAAATAACGGAGCACGATGTGAGATAGTAGATGGTTTCGCCTTTTGACAAAGTTTACAAATAGACAAGACTCTTCGAATTCTCTTTTCCATATTGTTAAAATAACAAGTCGTTCGAAGAATATGATAACATTTTCGTGGGCCAAAATGTGCGTAGCTGAAATGAATGTACCAAATGAGCTTATTAACAAAATCGTCTGGAATGCAAAGTACCCATAGCTTGTCATCAACAGTGCAGCGTTTGAAGAGTATGTTGTTTCTAACCAGGTAATAATGCCGAATCTGAGTGTGTGTCTTTTCATGCCATTTACTTTTGATATCTTTCCAAATCGGATCTTTATCTTGTTCATGAGCAATGTCCTTTAAAGATGTGGTGATGAAGTTTTCAAAGGCGACTTTCTGAATGTAAAGAATACTGAAATTTTTCTCGAGGTTGCCTTCTGTGTTACTTTTCTCAAGCCCAGCCGGTGCGCGTGACAGCGCGTCCGCAACAATGTTCTCCTTGCCGGGAATGTAGACTATTGTGAAGCGGAATTCTTGCAGAAACAATGCCCAACGTTTTAACCTATCATGATTTAATTTTGAAGACATAAGTAATTGTAATGCACGATGATCACTGTATACTTTTACGTGCTTACCAGAAAGAAAGAAACGGAATTTGTTAAATGCCCAAACGATAGCTAAAGCTTCTAATTCAGTAACGGAATAATTTTTTTCAGATTTTGTTAGCACTCGGCTAGCAAAAGCAATGGTTTTCTGAACAGTAATGTCAATTTCTATGGCTTCTTGAAATAAATGGGCACCAAGACCAACTTTGGAAGAATCAGTGCTAAGGCAGAAATCTTGTGACAGATCTGGATGAGCTAGTATTGGCGCGTGAAGTAACGCTTCTTTCAAAGAATTGAATTCCAACTGTGCTTGTTCGTCCCAGTTCCAAATAGTATTTTTTCCAGTGAGAGAACAAAGTTTTGGTGTAACTAGAATTTGCATATTCAGAAAACGACGGTAAAAATTTACGAGACCTAGAAAACTGCGGACTTGTTTTTTTGTGGATGGAACTGGAATGGCTCTGATTGCTTCTAACTTTTCTGGATCCGGCTGAATGCCTTCAGAAGAAATAATATGTCCCAAAAACTTCACCTTTGACCTACCGAATTCTGACTTTTCCAAGTTAACTGTAATTCCAGATTCTGCAAAAATACGTAACAAACTGTTGAGGATGCGGTTATGTTGTTCCCATGAAGCTTCTGCTATTAGAATATCGTCCACATATAAAGTGATGTGACGTTTTAAGAACTCAGGTAATATGGAATTTAGCCCCCGAATGAATCCCGCTGAAGAAATGTTCAAACCAAAAGGAAGTTTCCGAAACTGATAACAAACGCCGAAACAAAGGAAAGCTGTGTATTTTCTGCATTCTGGATGAAGTTCGATCTGATAAAAGCTGGATCTGAGATCAATGGAAGATAACACTTTTACACCATTAAAATTTTGAAGAAGTTCTTCCATCGTCTGCGGCCTGTCTGTTTCAGGAATGATGATAGTATTGATTTGTCTCGAATCTAAAACAAGCCTGATCGATCCATTCTTCTTCTCAACAACATGTAATGGGTTGTTGTATGAGCTTACTGCAGGCTCAATAATGCCCTCGACAAGCATAGATTGTATTTCTGTTCTAACACGGTCCCTATAATGCGCCGGAATTACGTAAGGTCTAACACAAAATTTAGTATGCTCACGAACACGAAATTGGTATTGAAATCCCTTGATTGTTCCTGTTTTGTGAGTAAAAACTGTGGAATGTGCTTGTAAAATCTCAAAAAGGTCCTGCCTATCAGTGTCATTACAATTCTCAATTGTCTGAATTTTATTCTGAATTAACTCATTAATTTCAAATATGCCGTCGATGTCATCCCTGTCAGTACTTGCAGAGTGATTGTTGGTGTCTAGTTCCGTAGAAAATTCCGAACTGTTGTCTAACAGAACGTAAAGCCGATTAATTTCCTCATCATGGTTTGAGAGCCAGTCTTCAAATTTCAAAGCTATTGACTTACCTTCTTTCCCTAAACTTATTTCAGCATCGTGAAAGCTTAAGATTGCTTTGTATTCATTCAAAAAGTCTACTCCCAGTATAATTTCCGTCGACAATAATGGAACAATAAGGAAGTTCATAGAGAAGCTGTGGCTTTGACAAAAGAATTCTAAATTGGTTTGTTGGCGTACATCTACACTTTTTCCAAAGATTGCACCTTGTAATTTAATCTTACGTAACGGAAGTGTGGGGCAATCGTTCGCTTTGTTGCATTTGCTAAACGCTGTTTCGCTAATTACTGAAATGGGACTGCCAGAGTCAAGTACTGCCGTAAATTTTACGTCATGTACAGTAATGTGAATCACAGGATATGCAATGGTGTTATATGTTACGTCGTGTTCCTGGAGTAAGATGTCCCTAATGTCTTCCATTTTTACGTAATTACTAGCTACGGCAGCTGCGTCATCAGTTTCATAAGTACGTCTTGTGGCTGCCAGTGGTGTGAGTCATCGCCTATTGTCTCTTTGTTGGCGCGCGTCGTTATTGGGATTTGGAGACCTAACTTCTACAAATTCATCGTGACGAGAGTGCTCTGCTCTGTTTAAATCTCGCCAGTTCTGATGCAATTCAGGTCTGTCGTTACGATCATATCGTCTGTCGTCATGTCGGTAGTTTCCATAGTTTCTTTCTTGTCGGTCACATGGTGGAGAATTTCTCCTTGAATCGTAACTACGCGCTGGACCGTTGCGTCTAAAGTTATTCTGTCTCCCTTGATAATAGTTATTTTGGTTCCCATATTGTCTGTTTCTCTGATTGTCTCTGTGATAGTCATTACCGCGGAAAGGTGATCTTTCCCTGTAACTATTACTCTGCCAGTGGTTATCATATGGGTGGTGTCTGTTTTGGTCACGATTTACGTTGTAAGAATAGGTTTGTCGTGGCCATTTATTGTTTCTGTCGTCACGGAATTGAGACGGATGTGACCTGTAGTGATTGTTTTCCTGTTTTCGCATTCCGCGACTGTCTGTGTCAATTTCCAGTTCTTGTAACAGTCCCTGAAAAGCTTCAATGTCATCTTTGCAACGTCCTGCTAAAATAATATGTCTCAAATGTTGAGGCAGTTTGATTAAGCAAATGCGGATGAGTTCTGAGGGGCTGTATGGGTTTGACAGGTATTGATTCTTGTGCAACATGTCTTCAAAATATTTGACAAGACTGGAAAATTCAGATTGTTCAAAGTGTTTCATCATCATGATGCTATGTTTTACGCGGTCTTGTGTGGCTTGAGACCAATATGCTGAGAGGAAGGCATGATAAAAATCTCCTTCACTGTGACAATCGTGAATGACCGATCGCATTCTTACAGCTGGTTCATTCTCCAAATAGCCACACATAAATTCTAATCTGTGTTCTAATGACCAGTTGGGAGGAAAACAATGAGAGAATTGATGGAGCCATGCTTGTGGATGAATGTCGTTGCCAGAATTCTTAAATGTTTTGAATTTACGTGTAGTAATGAACAGCTTATAATCAAAATCATCGTGTCGGCGAGTAGCATATCGGTCATTGTTACGTCGTGTCGGCGGTTCCATCTCAAAATTCGGTGCACCTTGCCAGTTCCTTTCGTAATTACCGAAATGCTCTGTGTTATTATTTTGTGGCTTTTCCGTATTTATATGTCCCTCTTCCCTTATTGGGGCGCGAGTGTCCTCTGAAATACGTAATTCTTGTATTACCTGTGTCAGCTGATCTTGTACTTCCCGCATTTCTCTTTTGTATTGCGTATTAATTTGATTCTGATTTTGTTTGAATTTTCTTATTTGTTCATACTCTTCTGTGTCCGTGAAGGCTACGGGTCTTGTGTCATTCAGATCATCATCTACCTTTGTAGATAAGTTAGTGACCTGATCCGAAAGTTCAGCTACTTTCTCCGATAGTGAACACATTTCCTCAGTGTGTTTTTCTGAACCAAGTTTCAGAGTGTCCATTTGTGTTGCAATCGAATCTACTGTGTTCTTTAAGTTGTCCTGAGTTTTTGCCAGTTGCGTAACCGAATCGGTAGATGCAACTGAGTCAATTTTAGCCCACAAGGTCTCATGATTTTCATGAACAATGGTTTGCAGCTCTTTTATGGCTGCTTCGTGATTCTGTAATGCATTTTCATGCCGCGAAAAAATAGGCTGAAAATGCTCACAAATTTGTGTTTTTACGTCATTACAGACTTTTTGACATTTCGATTCAATGTTATGTAATTCAGTAGTTAAATCTTCACGTGTTTGTTCAAGTGTGGTGTCTAACTTCCGAAGATTTTGTTCCATTGTGTCTAACTTTTGCTGTGTTTGTCTCTGGTGTTGTTCCATTGTGTCTAACTTTTGAAGATTTTGTTCCACTGTGTCTAATTTTTTAAGATTTTGTTCCATTGTGTCTAACTTTTGAAGATTTTGTTCCACTGTGTCTAATTTTTTAAGATTTTGTTCCATTGTGTCTAACTTTTGAAGATTTTGTCCCATCTGTCTCTGATTTTGTTCCATTTGTTGCATTAATTGCAATAATAATGTATTAGTGTCTGGAATCTGTTTCTCTATGCTTTTTAGCAGTGCATGTTGACCGGCAACATTCACATTTTGACAAGCAGAAAATGTGTCTTGACTCATTTGAGAAAAAGGTGAGGACGCAAAACCTGAATCTACAGTATTTGCAAAATTGTGTCCTATCATTTCGGATTCCTGAGGCGAGCTGTTGCCGACCGATCGATCGATAATGCTTCCCTGTTCACTACCTGTTTGACTGTCTACGCCATTGTTTGACGCCCGCTCCATTTCCCTATGCACAGTTACCAAATTACTACTTTGAACATTAGTTAACTCATTACACAGTGGCGCTAACACATTGCTTTCGTCTTCACTGTCGTTTCTTAGTTTACTTTGGAGCCGAGTGTTACGTTTTTCACACGCCATTATTGAGACAATATTTCACACGATAACACACGAAAACACAATTTGAAGAGCAAAAATAAGAGAACACATTAACATAGCACTGAAAATAATATGTAGTTAATTACAAGCGCAGCTGCGAAATACTTGTTGCAAATCTACATGCATGCCACAACTGTTTTACATTACAACAATGAAAGACTGCAACTACAAAGGAGATTCTCTCTACAATTACGCGCTAGCAATAAACAAAAGCTACACTAAATACACAAACTACAAGAAAAAAATCAGAAGATTCCAGTGAGGTATCCTAGGCTAAGGGTCGACATATGAAACGTCCCCTTAGAACAATTGTACAAGACTGTGCTTAACCTGGCACACAATAATTTTTAGCGCAACGCAATCTGACTTTCAATAACCCCTACAAAACAATGGCCCTGACTAACTTTAACCTATACCTTTTACAAATCACTTACCTCACAAAAATCTTCGCTGCTCGAACTACTGCAATACAGCGAGTGCCACTACTGCCAGCTAAATAAAAGATTCAAACTACTGGAGGCACTAACTACTGATAGGGATAGTTAGCAAATGAAAGATATTATTAGAGAACAAACAATGTATTTACCTTAATATTCATAATTGACATCCAGTCTTACAGATTATCAAAACTCGGCCATCTCTCTCCCCACGTCCACCACTGCTGGCGGCTCACCTCCAACTGCCCAGCGCTACGCGCTGTTCGCATCCAGCTATAGCAGTTCATGACAACAATGGCAGACAACAATTCAAACTTTTCATATAGAGAGTGCTACGTAACGTTGCCAATAAAAAAACATAAACAGCAAACTTACATAAAGAAAACATAAACAGCCTACTTACATAAAAACATAAACAGCAAACTTACAACAGTTCAAAGAAAAATTGAGTCTCATTTCAAATAAGTACCCTGCTCATACAATTATAGTCGGTGGTGACTTCAATCTACCCTCGATATGCTGGAAAAATTATGCGTTTAAAGCCGGCGGCAGGCATAAAACGTCATCCGAAATTGTACTGAATGCTTTCGCAGAAAATTATTTTGAACAATTAGTTCATGAGCCCACTCGAAGCGTAAATGGTTGCGAAACCATACTCGACCTTTTAGCAACAAATAATCCTTGACAAAGAGTGAGTATTTTGACGAATACAGGGATTATCGACCACAAGGCAGTTGCTGCTAGGCTGAATACCGTAACACCTACAACCATCAAAAAGAAACGCAAAGTATATCTATTTAAAAAAGCTGATAAAAGTGCTC
This sequence comes from Schistocerca cancellata, assembly GCF_023864275.1. Classification (NCBI taxonomy): domain Eukaryota; kingdom Metazoa; phylum Arthropoda; class Insecta; order Orthoptera; family Acrididae; genus Schistocerca; species Schistocerca cancellata. Next base: position 936,786,269 of record NC_064627.1, read on the forward strand.
TTTACGCCTTTTTAAGAGACAGTCTCCACTCGTTCCGATCTGATCATGTAAGTGTAGAAAAGTTGTGGAATGTTTTCAAAGAGATAGTATCGACAGCAATTGACAGATATATACCACATAAATTAATAAGTGATGGTACTGATCCCCCCCGGTACACAAAACAGGTCAGATCGTTGTTGCAGAAGCAACGAAAAAAGCATGCCAAATTTAAAAGAACGAAAAATCCCCAAGATTGGCAAAGTTTTACAGAAGTTCCAAATATAGCACGTACTTCAATGCGAGATGCTTTTAATAATTTCCACAACGAAATTCTGTCTCGAAATCTGGCAGAAAACCCAAAGAGATTCTGGTCATACACAAAGCACACCAGTGGCAAGACACAATCAATACCATCACTGCGCGATAACAACGGTGAAGTCACTGATGACAGTGCCACTAAAGCAGAGTTATTAAACACGGTTTTCCGAAACTCCTTCACCAAAGAAGACGAAGTAAATATTCCTGAATTCCAATCAAGAACAACAGCGAAGATGAGAAACATAGAAGTAGATGTCCTCGGTGTAACAAAGCAGCTTAAATCACTTAATAAAGGCAAGGCCTCTGGTCCAGATTGTATGCCAGTCAGGTTCCTCTCAGAGTATGCTGATAAAATAGCTCCATATTTAGCAATTATATACAACCAGTCGCTCACAGAAAGATCCGTACCTAAAGACTGGAAAATTGCTCAAGTCACACCAATACCCAAAAAGGGAAGTAGGAGTAATCCGATGAATTACAGGCCTATATCACTAACGTCGATTTGCAGTAGGGCTTTGGAACATACACTGTGTTCGAACATTGTGAAGTACCTAGAAGAAAACGATTTATTGACACATAGTCAGCACGGATTCAGAAAATATCATTCTTGTGAAACACAACTAGCTCTTTATACTCATGAAGTAATAAGTGCTATCGACAGGGGATGTCGAATTGATTCCATATTTTTAAATTTCCAGAGGGCTTTCGACACCGTTCCTCACAAGCGTCTTGTAACCAAACTGCGTGCCTACGGAGTACCGCCTCAGTTGTGCGACTGGATTCATGATTTCCTGTCAGAAAGGTCACAGTTCGTAGTAATAGACGGAAAGCCATCGAGTAAAACAGAAGGAATATCCGGCGTTCCCCAAGGAAGTATTGTAGACCCTCTGTTGTTACTGATCTATATTAACGACATGTGAGACAGTCTGAGTAGCCGTCTTAGATTGTTTGCAGATGATGCTGTCATTTACCGTCTTGTAAAGTCATCAGATGATCAAAACGACTTACAAAATGATTTAGATAAGATATCTGTAGGGTGTGAAAAGTGGCAAATGACCCTGAATAAAGAAAAGTGTGAAGTTATTCACATGCGTCCTAAAAGAAATCAGCTAAATTTCGATTACGTGATAAGTCACACAAACCTGAAGACTGTAAATTCAACCCAATACTTAGGGATTACAATCACAAATAACCTAAAGTGGAACGATCACATAGATAATATTGTGGGTAGATCAAATCAAAGGCTACGATATTGGCAGAACACTTAGAAGGTGCAACAGGTCAACTAAAGAGACTGCTTATACCACGCTTGTCCGCCCTACTCTGGAGTACTGCTGTGCGGTGTGGGATCCGCAGCAAGAAGGACCGACGGATGACATCGAGAAAGTACAAAGAAGGGCAGCTCGTTTTGTATTATCGTGAAATAGGGGAGATAGTGTCACAGAGATGATATGTGAATTGGAGTGGCAATCATTAAAACAAAGGCGTTTTCTGTTGCGACGGGATCTTCTCATGAAATTTCAATCATCAGTTTCTCCTCCAATTGCGAAAACATTATGTTGTCTATTACAAGGAGTGCTATAACTGGTTAAAGTTTGGATGCAGATAGTTCTCTCAAAACTACACCAATCTTGCTCATAAAACTAACAGGAAGTGGCAGTATTTATTCTTGTGGAATCATAACTGCTTTTACTATTATGGGCACGATTGCATGTTTAAAAAGTAGGAGTTATTTCACACTTCATAAACTCTAATTATAAAGTAGACAAGGCTTGAATTATACCTCGTTGTGGAACCTAGAAGTGATAGTGTTTCTTTTTTCCGACATGTGAGTAGATTGCACGATACAGGTTGTGGTGATCGCATTGCTTACAAAATTAGAACGCGAGAATCTGCTGCTGTATGATACAACATTTACAGAAATGTCGGTAGAGTTGAGTTATGCATAAAAGATGTCAAATATTAGCATGCAGACGGTAATGGGTTTCAATGTAACGTGAGAGACGCACACATGATAAAATCTTACAGGAGGTTCTATTACAAGACTGGCTCTCACGATTTGTTTCGTGAACGCTAGCACGATACGGCATCGAACTGGTAAAACGGGACCTGCCATAGAGTACAAAACAGCTGCGCTCTCTTGAATTACAACTTGTTGTTGTCGAATGCAAAATAATTACACACGTACGTGACAGTATATTTACAGACACTGATTTGAAGACAAGAGACGCTCTCAGGCCATGCAATTTGTCCATCAAGCTGAAAGAAATTGCTTAACATACACTACTGGCTATTAAAATTGCTATACCAAGAAGAAATGCAGATGATAAACGGGTATTCATTGGACAAATATATTATACTAGAACTGACCTGAGATTACATTTTCACGCAATTTGGGTGCATAGATCCTGAGAAATCAGTACCCAGAACAACCACCTCTGGCCGTAATAACAGCCTTGATACGTCTGGGCATTGAGTCAAACTAATCTTGGATGGCGTGTACAGGTACAGTGCCCATGCAGCTTCAACACGATACCACAGTTCATCAAAAGTAGTGACTGGCGTATTGTGACGAGCCAGTTGCTCGGTCACCATTGACCAGACGTTTTAAATTTGTGAGAGATTTGGAGAATGTGCTTGCCAGGGCAGCAGTCGAATATATCCCGCTAAAATGTAGGGTTTCGCAGGGATCGAATGAAGGTTAGAGCCACGGGTAGTAAGACATCTGAAATGTAACGTCCACTGTACAAAGTGCCGTCAATGCGAACAAGAGGCGACCGAGACCTGTAACCAATGGCACCCCATACCATCACGCCGGGAGATACGCCAGTATGGCGATGACGAATACACGCTTCCAATGTACGTTCACCGCGATGTCGCCAAACACGGATGCGACCATCATGATGCTGTTAACAGAACCTGGATTCATCCGAAAAAATGACGTTTTGCCATTCGTGCACCCAGGTACGTCGTTGAGTACACCATCGCAGGCGCTGCTGTCTATGATGCAGCGTCAAGGGTAACCGCAGCCATGGTCTCCGAGCTGATAGTCCATGCTGCTACAAACGTCGTCGAACTATTCGTGCAGATGGTTGTTGTTTAGCAAACGTCCCCATCTGTTGACTCAGGGATCGAGACGTGGCTGCACGATCCGTTACAGCCATGCGGATAAGATGCCTGTCATCTCGACTGCTAGTGATACGAGGCCGTTAGGATCGAGCACGGCGTTCCGTATTACCCTCCTGAACCCACCGATTCCATATTCCGCTAACAGTCATTGGATCTCGACCAACGTGAGCAGAAATGTCGCGATACGTAAACCGCAATCGCGATACGCTACAATCCGACCTTTATCAAAGTCGGAAACGTGATGGTAGGCATTTCTCCTCCTTACACGAGGCATCGCAACAACGTTTCACCAGGCAACGCTGGTCAACTGCTGTTTGTGTATGAGAAATCGGTTGGAAACTGTCCTCATGTCAGCACGTTGTAGGTGTCGCCACCGCCGCCAACCTTGTGTGAATGCTCTGAAAAGATAATAATTTGCATATCCAGCATCTTCTTCCTGTCGGTTAAATTTCGCGTCTGTAGCACGTCATCTTCGTGGTGTAGCAATTTTAATGGCCAGTAGTGTAGATTTTTTTCTTCAGAGTTAAAATTCTGTTTTTCTTTACTCCAATGACTATTTTGAAATAGCCAGGACATTCTGCGGTGACTGGTAGTTTATGCGTCAAAATAGTGAAGTTTTCACAATTTTACGCAGGGTGAACATGTCACTTCTAATGATAGGGAATCGGCGTCGGTTAGCTTCACTTGATGTCACAAAATAATGAGATGCGAATTGTGTCGTGCAGTTGTACGTAAAAACTATACCGATATTGTTAATAAACTAAAAGAAACTGGATTGCACCTCTTTTCGTGAAAAGAGGACATTTTTTAACATCATGATTTTGTTTTCCTTGACTATAGGAGACGCATTGATGTTAAATACAAATGTTACAGTCCAGTGCTCAGAACGGTGTGGTGGCTGAGTTCCTGAGGAGGTTGCAGCTCTCCCTTTACATAAACAACCGGCACTCGGGATAGCCCTTCTTTATCACTGTTTTGTTCTGGGGGATGCCTGCATCACACTCTATTGTATGTGTAGCTTTTGTTCTCGTCGATAACGTTGACAGCCCAGCCATGTGCTCGCTGCAACCCATTGTACTGAAGACACTGTGGACCATGTGGGCCGTTCTCCAGAACTTCGTTGTTAAAGAGAGTGCAGTATTTCTGAGAAAAAGTTTAACAGATTGCAAGAAAGAGTTGTGTCGACTTTAATAAAAGTGTTTTCCATCACAGAACGACAGGCATATTGGTGGCATTGGGGGCCTCCCTAGTCTGTGTCAGGTCGCCAGCACAGGGTGGGCAGTGTGTGGAGGTGGGGCTGTGTCATTATACAAACAAGTTGCAGTTAGGATGGCTGTCCTTTTATCTCCTACAGTTTAGTTAACTATACTTGCTTTTGTGTTGGCCATGGACCATCACCTCAATGCAACTAGCATCTGCTGCCAGCTCATGCTGCGAGGTGCTCGGACATAGCAGTTGACCGTTTGAAAAAACCTGTGTCCTCGCCGTAGGCTGATGGATGGCGGGAGGGAGGGAGGGAGAGGAGGTATGAGGGGAGGTAAGAGGATCTCGATTTTCGGCAGTTTATGAGCGCATACCGAGAATGCTCATTTAACTACCGTACTCTCTGCAGTCTCTTTGGATAACAATTTTCCCCAGTACATGTGTTGCATTATGATGCATTCATTACAAGCGCTGGTTTTTTCACGACAATTTCGAAGAGTAATTAGAACAGTGATGCATTTTTTCCATCAGTTGAGGTAGTGTGTGTTGGCTTCGATTACGTGGTCTGCAGGATGGTTTTTGAGCAGGTGTCTGTTGCAAACTCTGACATCAAACAATGTTAGATACTGTCCCCAGCTCTATGCTTACAGGTAACGCACTTATTAAACTCCTCTCCGTCCAACACCAGCATCTCGTCAGTTGCATATTTCTCGCAAAAAAGAATAAAGATGGTACTTTAGACCCCAGGCTTTTCCCCGCCAGCTTTTAGGTGAAGGATAGAGTATGAGCTACTTTCGAGTGGTATTGTAAATTTTTTTCCCAGCAGGATAATCCCAGTTGTATGGTGTGGTCAATTTTTGAGCTGTATTGTGATTTTAGGCATTCCTTGTGCAGCCCTATTCTCATAGTTGGGTAATTAGGATAGATATTTGTGTCAATTTTCTGTCAAAAATAAATAAAGTACACTAACCTAACCTTCCTCTCCTGTATCTGGGCTATTTCCGCGTGTTGGAGGATGCACTTGGTCTTTCCGTCCAGAAAGACCAGGGTTCGAGTCCCAGAAAGGGTACCGCCATTTTTAATTTCCCGCTCATTCCCGGGTAGTGTGTGGGGTGGGACGTCAGCACAGCCCTGGGACAAAGAACTTTCAACCAAAACTCAAAATTCCCGCCAATCGAGTAAGTGAGGGAGGGGGGGAGGGATCTGGGACCCACGTGCAGGCCGATGAAATCAAATGACATCATGCAGGGGTGGGCGTACAAGGGGGGGGGGGGGGGAATTAATTGATCAATTTAATTAATATGCTTATCAGTTTGATATCAAAATTTCACTAGCACCACCACTACCCTGCAATTAATGTACGTAGCGAGCTAACTACATTCTAACCATATGAATGTTTCAGTGGTCTGTTATGGAGAACTAGACATTCCAGAAGTATCCATTCGTGCTAAAAACATTGATCCATGACCTGTATGTAAACATGTTAAGCACTTAGTCATCTTCTTTTCAGCCTGTAGCAATTTTACGCCTTGATGCAAGCTGATCAGATACATATTTATACACATTGTAAATAATTGCGTAAAATAAATTACTTTAATACATTTGTGTCCTTCTATTTAAATAATTTTATTTCAGACTTTCTGTTATGGTTCTGCCACAGCAGTGATGCAGTGCCAGTTCTATCACCTTAAGTTAATGATTCTAAGGTGATGACTTCTTTTTCTCTTGTCACGAAGCAATACTGAAGCTGAAGAGAAATTTTCTCCATTTACGGTTAATAAACCATTTTTCAGCTACTTCTGAACAGTTAAAGGATAAATCTATTTTGTGTTGCATCTTAAAGTAAGTTATGTCATTATTAGTTGCTTTACAAGATATGTCTATTGAATGTCGTATTTATTTTGCTATTGTGACTAACTTCATACAGCCATACAATTCTGACTCCACACACAGACAAGATGACATCTGATATCTAACGATATTGACCTTCTGTTGTTACATGCTGTTTTCTTTAACATGATCATGCAGAAATTAGTACGATTTTTGAGAAATGAAATAATTATGCTGCAATAATAATGAAGTACACTATGGAATCTAGATTTTGTTTGATATGTCTCCATTAATGTCTCTGGATACATTTGTACGTCATTCAGTGATGTTAGGAGTCACATACTTTGTATGTTCTTGATCAATACATGTACTTTGTGGTTTGCTGTGTACCGTACCATTAGAAAATGAATTTGTATAGAACTAGTTTGTCAGTATATGATTGGCTTAAACTTCATATTTGCAACTGTACTTCAAGGAACAGGACACATTTATGTAATTATCTCTGGTCATGCAGATTTGAGTCACTTACTGAGCATTGAGCTTATGAGCCTATTCACATTGTGTTGACTTTTACATTCAAGTGCATATAACTTATTATTGTTCATTTTTTCAGTAGGATTTGTTTCTGTTACTGTGTCATATATGAGACTTTTGATCTCCTATATCAATTATGAGAATCTGTTTTCTCAAAGGGATACAATGACAGTGATTTCACACTCATCATGAATTCTTTGGTACCCAACAAGGTCTAGTTGTGCCTTATACTATTACTACTGATTCTGTACTGCATCTTTATCTGAATATGAAAAGGAATGACACACTAAAACATTTTGGTGTGGTTGAGTCTGCTGCATATAAAACATAAGTTTCTTTACCTGGTTTTCTGTTGCCAGATTATTTTTATTCCGTTGAAGAACAGTATATAATATTTTGTTGTCTTGTCAAATCAACTGCCGCCAATGTCAGGTAAATTTGAGTGGTCACCAGCACAATGATATTTGTACATTTATTTTCTCTCTTTTTGCAATATTTGCAATTCTATGTAATATTTGTGTCTACTCAACTGAAAGACATTCTTTTACACTCTTAGAGACCTATAAATAACGTTCTGATGCCGTGTCAAATGAAGTGCCATCAGTGTCAGGTGGTTATGAGTGCTTACATGAACAAGATGATACTTGTATAATATTTTTCTTGGCTATATTGTACAGCTTATCAATTTCTTATTATGTACCTAACTTATGTAATTCTATGCTTATGTTTATTATGGTGCCGTGCGGCAAACTTGGGACAGTCGTGTTCGCCACCAATATGCATGGATGGTACGACGATTTTACCAATTGTGTGTATTTTATCGACTACGTGCATTTTATCAACTGGATTTTTATCAAGATATCTATACGTGGGGAGTGCCTTTTATGCTTTGACTTCACGTACTGTAACATGACAGTCTTATAACAAGTTCCATAATATCAGATGATGGAAGCATAAGACTGCTGAAACCGGTCATCTTGGAACAATAAAAGTGTCTACACTCCGACCGCAGTGTACGAAGTGTGTTCTTCATTTGCTGTGTTCGGGCTGTGCAAATTATTTAAATATTCGCTATATCATTATGTACAATGTTTGGTTACGTTTATATTGTTAGTTTCAAGCTAGAAAATGGCTGGCATATAAAAGCCGAAACCTATCGTCGAGAAAATTAAAGAGCTTTTCAGAATCTGCCACAAGATCCTTCTGATATATGAAGTAATCAAAAAATGCAATACTGTAACACCATAGCTCTAATGCTGTACTCATTTATTTTGCTTCTTTTTTTTTTATTTAATGTTACATCGGTAAGCTCCTGTAAATGTTTTTGATTGAATAGATAACACAAAATTGTATACTCTTTTCTTTGTTAAAACTTTGATGTCGTGGTTTGTTTCAAGGCAAAGTAGTGTATCTGTACTGTAAATGCTTTGTCCCATTTGGAGGGAACAAAACTTACTGTATATGATTGTAATTTTGTGTGAATAATTTTTTGTAGAAGTGTCAATATGTGAAAATGTTCTGTTTTATTTAATGTATTTGTTTGCTGTTATGTAAACTGCTGATCCTCACTTAGGATTCTTAGTTATTCTGTATGTAAAAGGTGTAGTGGTTCCCCTCGGGAACGGAACTGTGTAGCGCACGCAAATTGTGGTTGGCCTAGGTGGAAAAGGTGGAACTGATAGTCAGTCGGAGACGAGCTACGAGTCGGGGACGACCCAGCAGCCGGAGATGAGCTACGAGTCCGTGCTCTGCCTCGTAAAAGACACATATGGTGCTGTTCCGAGAGAGGCTTTTCCTGCTACTTTCCAAGGCCTCGGATGGACGGATAAATAGCTGGAACTATTCTGGAATTTGTATGAATCATCGCCACGAAGAAATGATAGAGTCCGGCAATTCTACCTGCAATTCCACCTAACAACATGCAGTTGCCACCACATTGCGCAATCATTACATCGGAATACTATAATGATGTACAGTGAAGGATCAGCTTAATGGATGTGCTAATGTGCTGAAATATAAGGTAATTCATATCTGAATTTATGTACCTACCTTGATTTTACTCCTCATCATAACACCTCTCAGGGTCCTCTCCGTTTGAAGTAAAGTGATTACCAAGTGTCCTTACTGAAAGTACATTGAAACCCAGTTTTCTAATTGATGCCCTTTGAACATAGTAAAGAGAAAGTTGAAGTTAATGATGCTTGCTGAAATAATTTTCCTAGTAAAACTGCTTATTAAAGCGTTATTGCCAACTTCAAATTAAAATTTCTCAAAACAGTGGCTTATAGAGTTTGCTTAGTAAATAATCACACTACTGCCTGTTGTTAATATCAGAAAGTGGGTCAGTATCTTACATTAATGTTAATTTTATGTTTCACGGTAGTAAAAGTAGAAAACTGCATAGTAGGAAATTATATGTTCATGATCACTAAGTGTTTATCTCTCTTGTGTGCATATTAACAGTATAAAGACCACTCAGTTTGTGTAAACCCTGAAAGTGATAGTGTTTTTCTGTATGTGTTATAATTTTGCAAATAGTATTTGTGCTGCTCCAGTTGTTAGCTTCAACCTTAAAACATATGTGTGTCGGCGTTCATTGCACTCGCGTGTGGCCAAGTCTAGGTTGTGTTTTGTCCGTTATAGTTACTTATACCTATTTTCTTGAACGAGAATGTTAATCATTCTCTTGCCTAGTTAGGCTGGCGACCGTTTTCTTTATCAATTAAACAGTGCAGATAAACAAAATTTCGTTTGTTACTGTTCAAATATTAACGTAATTCTGACTTTCATTTCCGATAAGCCACCTCCGTTAGGAACAACATGGTCAACATAACAAAATTCCTCTCAGAGGGTAACACAGATCTGTTGCTTTATACCATAATTGCTATAGCAAAATAGTTCTGTTTTGCAAACTGACTCCTACTTTAAGGTTATGGTATAGCAGTAGCAGAAAGGGAGTGTTATACGTGGCGACCGTGACAGGACTATTTGTTCAGTCGGGGACATACCACGTAATAAACCAAATTTGGTATTTCGTAGTACAAGCTACATAAATGCTGCTGCAGTGTTATAAGTGGCGCCGCATGACAGGACGTTGTTCAGTTTGCACCTACAGACGGAAAAAATTATAAGTAGTTAGCATTTTACAAACATAGTGTGAACATAAAACGTCCAGCGGCACGAACCTGTGCATCATTTGACAGAACGGATAGTGAAAGTTCAGCTTAAATTGAAAATAAACGGTATCGATACTTAATAGTAACTAAAATGGACAGGAAACTAGAAATAAATTTAGACACGCGAGAGCAGAATGCAACCGAGAGCAGTTCAAGCAGCACACCAACAGATGGCATGACGCGCGAGTTAAATTACGTACGTTATCACGCAGACGTCAATAAACAGATCGAAGCTATGTGTGTCGCGCGTACTAAGCAAGACAGTATGAGTAATGTTGTGGAAGATAGTGGCTATTTTAATGAATCACGGGATATGTTTGAATCTCCAAAAACAGAAAGGGCTGTAGGATTTGAACACGAAAATGCAGTAGAAACCCAAAGTGAAAAGACACCAGATGTGACTGATTTGTTAAAAATGTTGTCTGCACAAATTACAGCACTGGGGCAACAAAATGTAGAACAAAGACAGCTAATTGCAGCACAGGGGCAACAAAACGCTGCACAAAATGACAATATTAAGGCACAAATTGCAGCACTGGGGCAAAATGCAGCACAAAGTAAACAAATCGAAATGCAGGGTACCAGATTTAGTAAACAAATTGAAGAAGTCAACTCAAGGTTAGGAACAGTGAGTAATGAAATCAAAAGTATTAAAAGCGAAATTACTGTCATCAATGGCAATATTGCCAATGTACAAGGACAAATTGATGACATTAACGAAAGATTTGACACTGAAGTAATTAAAATTCAAGATCAAATAGAACCCTTAGTCATCACTAAAGTAGACGAAAAGGTATTCGGTATTAAATCCGAAATACAAACAGAATGTAACGTGGAATTTGCACAGATCAAACAATCTGTAACAGAAACAAGTAGAGAATTAACCAAACAGATTGTTACTTGCGAAAAGAAGTGTGAACATAACACTTCACAAATCCAAGGCAAAGTGTATGACTTGGAAAGAAAAATACAATCAGGACCTACACATTTTACTGAAAAAATTCCTTTCAGTAAAATATTAGAGGGCGAGGAAAAATTCGACCCTGCAAAGAGACATAACGGTTGGCACCCCCTTGATTTTGTAAAGAATTGCGAAAGAAATTTTCCTGAATATTTGACTGACCAGGAAAAAATCAATGTTGTGATCAGTGCATTAACGGGAGAAGCAAAAAGATGGGGGTTGAATCTGGATACTAACCAGATGTCTTTTGAAACTTTTAAACAAAAATTTATTGACGAATACTGGTCAGAACAAAAACAAGACGAGTTGTGGCGTGAATTTCTAATGGTCAGGCTATATGATACCAGGGGTAGACAAAACATGAAAGAGTTTTGCGAATCGTGGTATAGAAAACTGATACACCTAAAAGCAAGAAGGACTGAAGCCGAGATCGTCTGGGTTCTTTGGCAGAAACTGCCTGAGGATTCGAAACGATATGTTGGGAGTACCCATAGAAGTTTTTCTGCCTTTTTGGAAAGGGTCGAGGATGAAGATCACTGGCGAAGAAATCGCGAATCTCGTCCCCACAATAACAACAATTATTCGCGAGAAAGTAATGACCAAGCTGAACGACAGGAAAACGATAGATTTCGTGTAAACACGATTCAAAGAGGTCGTGCGAGAGGTAGAGGAAATTATACGACACGCGGCAGAGGATACATAGCACGGAATTCCCAAACTAGAGACGAAATGGAAAACTAAAAACCGCGTGTGTTACGGGCCGGATTCACGCGGAAACCGGTTTTGGGCCCAAAGAAAAGATGCCAAATATTAGATTCGAGAAGGAAAGATGTAAACTACGGGGCAGGAAGGTTAAGGGCGCGCCTATAGCAGACGGGCGCGGAGTGATACATAGTGGCGTTCCCAGTGCGAAGTCACGTGACCGTTCGTGCTCGGGCCAGCGGTTGCCGGAGCAGCGTACATTGCACTTGGTAGCAGACACAAATGGCAGACGTCAGAACAAGATGGCTGCCATAGAGAGAGACAGAAGAGGCGGGATCGGACACTTCCGATGGCCGGTTTCAGTAGTAGATGAATGTAGAAATGAAAATAAAGTTAATATGTCATATGATAAAGATAACTCGGTATCGGAATCGTGCGAAAAGACTTTATTAAAGAATAAAAGGGAGCCAGAAAAAGCGAGTGAAAAGGAGAACATTTGTACTGTTAATGATGTGTATGAGGTAAAAGACGTAGATGTGGGGGAGGTTGTGATGATTAAAGAGGAAAGGGAGGCAGAATATGCCACGCAAAAGACGTGTGCACAATTAATAATAGGTAAACAAGAGATAGAGGAGGACGTTCGTAATCATGACATTATGAGCAGTGCAGGTGAAAATATTATTGATGGAAAGGTGTTCTGTGATTCTATTACAGAAGGGTCTAGTAGGAACTTCGCACGATTGTCTGGAACTGATAGTAAGGAAGAAAATGAAATGAAAGTTATCGAAGTATATGACGATTATACTAAGTATGAAGTTAAGGCTGAAATCGTTCAAAGTGATACAGCTGAAGTGCCTGAGTGTCCAAATGATGTGCCTTGTGTAGAAAACGATTCGAAAAACGAAGTTGCTGAAACATCGAATGTTGAACTGCTCCACTGTTTAAAGGTTGCTTTCCTGCTCGAATCTGATGACGAAAATGAAATCAGTCATAGTTCAGATGATGAAGGGTATACAAATACAGATAAGAATGAATATACTAACTTTCCCTATTGTTCAAAAGTCACGTACTTAACTGAATCTGATAGTGAGGAAGAGAGTAGTGATGACTCCAGTGAAGATGAATTTTCAGGTGTACACGAAAGTGAATATACTTTTACAGACAGAGGGTATGAGAAAATTAGTGACATTTTTCCAAAGCAAGATACAGAAAGTAGGGCTGGGCCAAAACCGAATGAATTAATCAGTAATGTAACACAGGAGCATAATTTGCAGGAACTTCCAGATGATACTATACTGGGGCAAGCCTTAACAAATGTTTTGAAAGAGAGTGAATTACAGGAACAAAAAGAACCACCTGATAAAATAATACCAGAACAGGCTGTGATGTACCTTGCTAAAGACTTTGAAATTCCAAAACCTAAAAAGCCATCTGATGAAACAAAACGTTGGCAAGATCTGGATAGCTTAGTGAAAGACGTAGAAAGTAGGAGGCCTAAAAAGCCACCAGACTTAGTAACTCTTTTATGAACCATAAAAGACTGCCTTGTTAATAAAGTGACTGGGGGGGGGGGGGCAGGACATGATATGTACATACACTGTTAATATAATGCATGACTTTATTATTATTGTATCTGAGTGTTACCTGAAAGTGAATTATTGTTTTGTTGATCTTGAGACCTGGGGCAGGTTGTTGTTTATTTTATTATTGCCTTTGCTTGGAAACTGTTTATTTTCAATTGAATACTTACTGTTGCCAGTCTAATTATGAAGACAGGGCCATGTAGTGTGAGAAACCTGAAAACTTTATGACTAATGATGCTTATAGTAACTTAACGAGAGTGCAAAGAACTCCACAAGATATTAATTAATTTCTAATATACTTAAAGACCAGAAAGGGCTTATATTTGCACCATGTTATGTATTTAAAGATACATGTCCTCAGATGAGGGTTGTCAACCCTCAGGGGGCAATGCACTCTTTGCATTGTCAGGTGCCTGACGAGCACCAGGGACCCGAGACGTTGCCAGCACTACTTCCATTTCTTTTCGTGCTGCCAACCTTCCTCTTCATCATTCAGAACTTTTACTATCTTCTTTCCTTCTTCTCTATCAGAATAAACTGAAAAGAGTAGAAATGATGTAAGATACTGTGTATTGTTTGTGGATAAGTAAATGAATAATTAAATTGAGTACACTAGAAAATGACCAAGAATAATGAAAGTATGGTGGGTATTGTTAAAGAGAAAATATAATGGAAAAGTAATTGGAAAGAGAAATATGGACGAGAAAAGAATAGCTTACTGAAAAGAAAAGGTAAATGAATACTATAATATGACTAAATATAAATGTTTTTGAAAATAGGGATAATTATGATATTGAAAAAACTGTATATGTGTTTAAAACTGAGGAGATGAACCTGACTAATGTATGTGAAAATAGGTATGAGAGGCATGTGTCTAGTACCACAAAAGGTAGGCAGATATCACTTACAGTAGGGTGTAAAATTATTGTCCTGATCTTGACATATTTGATAACCTAGATGTGTAATTAAACTGAATATTGACTTTAAAAGCAATATTACTGAGTAAGAAAGTGGGGAGAAAAACAACAAATCAGGGACTCTGAAATAACTCCTAAATATTGTCATTATGCCAAAAATGTCATTTAAAATTTTCTCTATTAATGATGTGTATGTTACCTGATTTGGTCATGGTGTAAATAAATGATTTTGTTGGCAGTGCCTAATTACTGTTTCAAAGTTACAGGTTTCATGTTTTATACCACTAATGCAAATTTTACCGAAGATGTGACAAAATGATGAAAAACCTGGAAATGATGACAATAAACTGCTCAAAAATGTGTTGATGGGCAGCAAAACAAGACAAAACAATAAAATTTTGTGGTCCTCAAGTTGAGGGCTACCAAATATGCTATGTGAGCAGTAGCCAAAGGACTCGCCATTGTGGAGCAAGAAGTTGATAAGTGGTGACAAACTGCCAAACCTAGAGGATGGGGCAGTGTGTCAATTTAAAAATGTGTATTTTAGTATTCTTAATCTAAATTGTGTTTTTGTGTATAAATGTTTACATACAAAGACTGCCAAACCAATAACGGGCAGAATGAGCAAGATGGACTGCTAGTGCTGAGGCAAGCAGTGAAGTAAGTTAGGTTTGTTGGTCAATGTGTTATGAACTGACTATTATCATTGAAGTCAGTGAAAAGTTATAATAAAATATACATGCATTCTTATTCAAATGGATGTAGATGTTTTGATGCTAGGTTTCTTGGATAACTTAAAGTTTTGGACTGCCTTGTTTTAAAACACAGCAGTGATGATTAAAGATAGGCTCTGAATATGTTAGTGTGTTTATGTGCAACAAATATTTTGGACTGCTACTAATGAAGAGCAGCTTTAAAGTTGATTATTTTGAAAAACCTTTAAAAGTTACTTTGGTATTTAAGGAGTCAGTTGGAAAAGGTTTCCATAGTTGTTTGTGTAAATATTTGTACATATGTGGATGCAAACTGACATTTTCAATATTTCATTAATTGCTGAACCTTGTAAAATGTACTGTGATCATTAATATGCTTGTGTGTCTGTGAAATTTTACATTCTTTTAAAATTATTGAGAGACAAACTTCTGTTTTGCTAAGTTAGAATGTTCTGTGTTGTTGTATATGTGTATTTTCTTTATTTTATTTGAAGGCTATACCATATTCTACTAATATGCAGATTATTTTTGTACTGATTGCCTATTAATTGAACTGTGTATGTATGAAATGAACATGCTTAAAGATATTTTGTGTAATGATGAAAATTAGTATCGTTGAAGCAGTGTGAAAATGAAAATTACTATAAATGTCTTATTTTGAAAATCTTTTGGAAGAAAAGTATGCAATTTCTTAGTGTATATACTGTATGTTTGTAAGGTGTGTGTGTGTTTTTTTTTTCTCTCCCAACTGAAGTTGGATGAATAATTTTTTTTCACAGCCAGCACCACTTAGGTGTAATGGATGCTTCCTTGAAGTATACCTGACGGGAAACTTCAACGAAACATGGGGCATGTGTAACACCATAGCTCTAATGCTGTACTCATTTATTTTGCTTCTTTTTTTTTAATTTAATATTACATCGGTAAGCTCCTGTAACTGTTTTTGATTGAATAGATAACACAAAATTGTATACTCTTTTCTTTGTTAAAACTTTGATGTCGTGGTTTGTTTCAAGGCAAAGTAGTGTATCTGTACTGTAAATGCTTTGTCCCATTTGGAGGGAACAAAACTTACTGTATATGATTGTAATTTTGTTTGAATAATTTTTTGTAGAAGTGTCAATATGTGAAAATGTTCTGTTTTATTTAATGTATTTGTTTGCTGTTATGTAAACTGCTGATCCTCACTTAGGATTCTTAGTTATTCTGTATGTAAAAGGTGTAGTGGTTCCCCTCGGGAACGGAACTGTGTAGCGCACGCAAATTGTGGTTGGCCTAGGTGGAAAAGGTGGAACTGATAGTCAGTCGGAGACGAGCTACGAGTCGGGGACGACCCAGCAGCCGGAGATGAGCTACGAGTCCGTGCTCTGCCTCGTAAAAGACGCATATGGTGCTGTTCCGAGAGAGACTTTTCCTGCTACTTCCAAGGCCTCGGATGGACGGATAAATAGCTGGAACTATTCTGGAATTTGTATGAATCATTGCCACGAAGAAATGATAGAGTCTGGCAATTCTACCTGCAATTCCACCTAACAACATGCAGTTGCCACCACATTGCGCAATCATTACATCGGAATACTATAATGATGTACAGTGAAGGATCAGCTTAATGGATGTGCTAATGTGCTGAAATATAAGGTAATTCATATCTGAATTTATGTACCTACCTTGATTTTACTCCTCATCATAACACCTCTCAGGGTACTCTCCGTTTGAAGTAAAGTGATTACCAAGTGTCCTTACTGAAAGTACATTGAAACCCAGTTTTCTAATTGATGCCCTTTGAACATAGTAAAGAGAAAGTTGAAGTTAATGATGCTTGCTGAAATAATTTTCCTAGTAAAACTGCTTATTAAAGCGTTATTGCCAACTTCAAATTAAAATTTCTCAAGACAGTGGCTTATAGAGTTTGCTTAGTAAATAATCACACTACTGCCTGTTGTTAATATCAGAAAGTGGGTCAGTATCTTACATTAATGTTAATTTTATGTTTCACGGTAGTAAAAGTAGAAAACTGCATAGTAGGAAATTATATGTTCATGATCACTAAGTGTTTATCTCTCTTGTGTGCATATTAACAGTATAAAGACCACTCAGTTTGTGTAAACCCTGAAAGTGATAGTGTTTTTCTGTATGTGTTATAATTTTGCAAATAGTTTTTCTGCTGCTCCAGTCGTTAGCTTCAACCTTAAAACATATGTGTGTCGGCGTTCATTGCACTCGCGTGTGGCCAAGTCTAGGTTGTGTTTTGTCCGTTATAGTTACTTATACCTATTTTCTTGAACGAGAATGTTAATCATTCTCTTGCCTAGTTAGGCTGGCGACCGTTTTCTTTATCAATTAAACAGTGCAGATAAACAAAATTTCGTTTGTTACTGTTCAAATATTAACGTAATTCTGACTTTCATTTCCGATAAGCCACCTCCGTTAGGAACAACATGGTCAACATAACAAAATTCCTCTCAGAGGGTAACACAGATCTGTTGCTTTATACCGTAATTGCTATAGCAAAATAGTTCTGTTTTGCAAACTGACTCCTACTTTAAGGTTATGGTATAGCAGTAGCAGAAAGGGAGTGTTATAATACGTTCTACGAAAATCGTTGCATATGAAGATTAACTGGTCAGCTTCTTAAGTCACTATGAACAACGTGTACCTCCCAATAAATATTAATACATTTAGCGCTGTACGCAAAACGTGTCGTTGGAAGTCTTCTGCAGAAATTCTGAGCCATATTGCCTCTATAGTCGTTCATAAACGCGAATGGGTCTCCGATGCAGAATTTTATGCACGAATAGACCTCTCGATCATGTCACAAAAATGTTCGATGGGATTCACGTCAGGTCATAAGGAGGCAAAATCATTCGCTGAAATTATCTAGACTGTTTTTCAAATCAGTCGCGAACAACTACGTTCCAGTGACATGGCGCATTGTCATCCTTAAAAATAAATTCCCTTGTTGAATGGTTCGAAATGGTCCCCTAGTAGACGAAGATAATCATTTCTAGTCAATGATCGGTTCTGTTGGACCAGAGGACCCAGTCCATTCCATGTAAATACAGCCGATGGAGCCACCACCAGCTTGCACAGTGGATTGTTGACATGGTTCCATAGCTTCGTGGGGTCTGTGCCACACTCGATACCTACCATCAGCTCTTATCAACTAAAATCGGGACTCATGCAGCCAGACCATGGTTTTGCAGTCGTCTAGGGTCCAACCGATATGGTCACGAGTCCAGGAGAGGCGCTGCAGGCGATGTCGTGCTGTTAGCAAAGGCACTCGTGTCGTTCGTCTGCTGCCATAGTCCATTAACACTAAATTTCGCCGCACTGTCCTAACGGATACGTTAGTCGTACGTCCCACATCGATTTCTACCGTTATTTCATGCAGTGTTAATTGTATGTAAACAATGACAACTCTACGCAGACGCTGCTGCTTTCGGTTGTTAAGTGAAGGCCGTCGGCCAGTGCGTTGTTCGTGGTGAGAAGTAATGCCTTAAATTTGGTACTCTCGCCACACTCTTGACACTGAGTTACGAAATGGAATGTCCCATACGTCTGAGTCCAACTACCATTCCACGTTCAATGTCTGTTATGTACCGTTGTGCGGTCATAATAACGTCGGAAATATTTCACGTGAATGACCAGACTAGATGTGTGATAGCTTCGCCAATGCACTACCCCTTTATACCTTGAGTATTCGATACTGTCGCTAATTGTATATGTGCGTATCGCTATACCGTGACTTTTGTCACCTCAGCATGTATTGAATTCGCTTACAGATATCCACATGGGTAAAGGTATTAATTGTTTCTGGTATGGGATATATCAGAGAAACAGAATCTAAATAATGATGTTATCGTGTCTATATTTTATGTAAAATCGAGATTTTCCTCAGGTTTCACCCAGATTTAGATTATGAACGAAAGGCAGTCCAGTTTCCTGGTGTGAGTTAATTAAGGATCCTGTGCATTCAGTCGATCTTTTATGCACGAAAGCATGTTACTGAAATACGTCAGAGCGCGAGTGCTACACATCCTCAGAAATGTGCCTTTCCTAACCATATCTTCTGTAAATAGAGTCATATGGTAAATGTTGCAAATAACAGTAACATGTGGAAGATTTTTTAACTATTTTCGATACATGTTAATTATCGACATGAAACGTCACTAGAGTAGTAATACTAAACGAAGCTTTTACTCTAAATTGAAAAGTATTCTCTGTATGCTTGGAGAAGGAACTGCAGATTATGTTAACTGCGTATTTGATTTCGAAATAGGGAGACTACGATGATGTGATGAACATCATTTAGAATCTTTTGAGAAGTACGCCTAGAGAAAGCCAGATCTGAAATGGAAAGAAGAAAATGAGAAATGAGGTAACATTTGGAAGTTTCCACGAAGAAAGCAAAAAGTACAGACCAAAAGAGAAATAAAAGAAAACTTGATGAAAACAGAAAGCAAGATGAAGAATGAATTAGAAGAATGTAAATGTACGGAAAGTAGCAACTGATACATTTTATTAAGGTGAATCCATCGTAAATTGAAATATGAACGTGGCTACAAAATGACTGGAGAATTCTTAACATGGTGTAAAAGATCTTTCTTTTGGACGGAGCAGCTGTCTATAACAACTGTTGTTTTGTTTTTTGTTGATGTGAGGCTGTTGATATCGTTTCATTCGTAGGGAATGAGGAGGTTCTCCACAAAACAGGCGAGAAGAGAAACATGTAGAAAACATTGACAAGACGAAGAGATAGGATGATAGAACTTGCCTTAAGACATCAGGGAACAACTTCCGTGGTACTAGGGGGGAGCTACAGAAGGTAAAAGTTCTAGGAGAAGACAGAGATTGGGGTATGTTCAACAAGTAACTGAGGACGTGTGTAAGCGCTAGGAGATGAAGATGTTTGCACATAAGAGGGAGTCATGGTGGGGCGGATCAAACCAGTCAAAGGACCGATGATAAAAAAGAAAGTCGTTTAGAACGATTATCTGAACAATGGACACACTTCCGCCTAGCCTACTTGAAATTACCAACGCTAAGTTGTCAGACATATTTCTTGTGCTGCAAAATTACCGTTACCCACGTTGCAGAAATCATCCGAACATGCAACTCATCGCAGATAATGGCAAGCACTTATTCAAACGGACAGTCCCAATATTTCTGATGGATACTTTGTCACGTAACGGTACGGCATGATTACTTGATGCGCGCAACTCACGTATTCCAAGTAACCAATGGACTTGTTAATTAATTCTGCAGGAAAGTAGGACTGGGCAGTGAAGTAATAAACAAAGCTTAAGAAGAGAAAACCGTTACAAAAGAAAAATGGTAACACTAATACTATAGACACTACATTTTTAGCATAGTTTAACAGTGTTATATTGTTATTTTATGGCAACATCATTTGCTGAGCGATTAGATGTACATTTCGTTCCAGTAGATGTATAGTGAGGAGATCTTCCAGGAAGTAGAACGTATCATAAAAAGAAGAATAGACAATGAATATCTACAAAGAAAAACAGATATTCAGATGTACCTTCCACAGATACCAAGTGGAATGGTCTTCATGGATGTTGAATAAGAAAAAAAAGTGTTAAACATATTTTAATCGAAAAGGTCTTGTCACAAAACTTGCAAATGTTCAACAGTCTGCGGAATAAATCTTAGGCCATTGTAGCCACACATCATCAAATAGGTCAGATTATCTGCAACAGAGAAGTTCAGAACAGAAGACAATAGTAAATATTACGTACGACATACATAGATTTTGGTCAAAGATAAAAATTTAAAAACAAAACCCGTATCTGACACATTCATCGATAGCATAACGACCATGTACAAATGTAACAAAACAAACGTGCATCCTATTTGAAAAATAGCATTGACGTGGTAGTGGCTTTATTAAATTGAGATGTCACTCGAAAATGAACCAAGCTCGAAACTGGTAGCAATAAATAAAAAACGATATATATAAAGCAGCTCTGGTGGAATATTTTTACAGTGCATTTTATACAGGATGGTCATAAATAGTCCGTAAAGTTTGTAAGCGTGTTGCAATGTAGGCTGCGCTGAGAAATAAACGTTCGACACGTTGCACCGTATCCGAGTTAATTAGCGTTAAAGTTAGTCGATCAGGATATGGAGCGGGCATATTCAAGTGACTGTAATATTGTGCCCCGCCCGCGACGTAATAACATACTGTTTTCCTTTCCTATCGAAATGCGAAGAGTTAAAGACATAATTTAACCACTGAGTCAATGATCTGCAATGCATGTCAGTGAATATTGTACGCCCAAGATAATGAGAGCGGCGTAACATTATCATCTGTATTTTGTTCTATATAAGATTGCGCGCTCGTCTTTTCTCTCTCTTTTTCTTTAGTCACGCGCCTTTCCGACAGCATCTTACGCTATCAGACTCTTATTTTCTTCTATTTTGTTCAAATGAACTGAAATTGTATTCCTGTTAGGAATTTGTTTAATTGTGCCATTATTATCGCCAATGGCGATAACTGATAAAACTTTACTATGAATACTTTTTTCTTTCACTCTACAGTCGGGCTAAGATTATTGCAATTTCTACGTATTTCGCCGGAATACGGCAAAAAAATTCTTTGTTATGTTCAAAACAGTGAGATTAATGCACGAGATGTCAGATGTCTGTATAAAAAGCTTCTTTCGTTAAATAAAGATTGTTTAATTTGGTATTTCTGCTTTCATTTCATAGTAACTATCATCAATCTCCAATTTATAAATGTTACAGATTTTGCTTTACTACATTTTTTCTTAGATTGCCAACGCGATCCCCACGAAATTAAATTAAACTGTTCTGAATTTTCTCGCGAGGCGAGAAGACGGTTAGTAATTTCCCTGAGATTACAGAAACCCAAATTAAACGTTTTTCAGCACGACACGAGTCTACCGACGTTCACTTCAAACAATAAAAAAGGTAAGAAAGGAACAGTATTAACTAAGGAGTGCAGTGATTTTTTTACATAGTTGATAATATAGAGTGCATTTTAGGACAAAAAAAATTTTCATTAAAGAGGCTAATAAAGTGATGTGTGTGTGCGTGTGAAATATTTAGGTTCATTTTGCTTCTCATTTAGTAGGTTTCCTTTTAATTATTAATTTTTTAATTATTATCGATTGTTATTGTTATTATATTTGGCGCTCAAAACGAGTGGCCGCAACGTAAGAATAAGTGTATGTAAAAATTTAAATTCCAACTTCTAATATAAAATTTGTATTTCTATTACATATAACCATCCGATTTACTGTACCACGACGTGGAAAAGGTCCACCAATCCAGTTTACGGCAAACTGTACAGCTGTATGGTAAAAACTCATTCAAATGAATTTTTCTGTTCTGCAAGACAGTTTTCTTCCATAGAATTTTTTCCTTTTCTCTCTACAAAAGTAAAATCGTAGTCAGTAGTAGTTTAGCTTAGTGATTTTGGAAGGGTGTGTTAAGAAAAATCCTGTTTTGCAAAAATCGACGTAAGATTGTCTTTGTGTGTGAAGATAGAGAACACAAAATGGCCGATTTGGCCGCTCAATGATAAAAGAGCATCGTAGTCAGGAAAATCATTTATTGTATTAACATTATTTATTGTTATTTATATATGTGTATGTTACTGTTCAATATTAACATGCGTGTGACGAATTTTTCCCAATTTTTCGAAATTTCATATTATGGTCAAAGTCGGTAAAAAGGAAAATTTACCAATTGAAATCATGGCTTCATCATCAGATTTAGAAAATGAAGCGGTAAATCTAAATGATTCACTCAAGGAGTTCACTGCAAATGAGTTAGAAAATTAAACCTCGGACTTGAACATGTCCACCGCAAATTCGGAGGTCGCACAAAATAACGAAAATGGTCGGCCGACCACTGCAGTTAATGAAACTGCAGCGGGTACGGATCAGTTTAATGGGATGACGGAAGACAGTGTTGCGCTTGTCCCACTTACCGCTTTCCTGAAAAAAATTGAATTACGCGAACACGAACGCGATCACAGAGACAAAGAATTAAAAAATGAAATAAAAACCGAATTAGCCAACGTCAGGTCCGAGCTAATGAATATGAAACAAAACGACATTCATCATCATCATCATCATCATTTAAGACTGATTATGCCTTTCAGCGTTCAGTCTGCAGCATAGCCCCCCTTATACAGTTCCTCCATGATCCCCTATTCAGTGCTAACATTGGTGCCTCTTCTGATGTTAAACCTATTAATTCAAAATCATTCTTAACCGAATCCAGGTACCTTCTCCTCGGTCTGCCCCGACTCCTCCTACCCTCTACTGCTGAATCCATGAGTCTCTTGGGTAACCTTGCTTCTCCCATGCGTGTAACATGACCCCACCATCTAAGGCTGTTCGCCCTGACTGCTACATCTATAGAGTTCATTCCCAGTTTTTCTTTGATTTCCTCATTGTGGACACCCTCCTGCCATTGTTCCCATCTACTAGTACCTGCAATCATCCTAGCTACTTTCACGACATTCGGGAATGAAAAAATATTCCAAACATCCGACTTGTCGCCAACAAAATGTAATCACGAAGACGAACGCATAGTGAGTTCAGCGACGATTGAGCAAAGTTTTATCAAGCATCGCCATTTTCAAACATTTTCCGAGCACAAGAAGTCCATCCATCGAATTGTATTTGTACGCGCTTTCAAAAATATCTTCCCCAGATACTGGTAAGAATATCAAAAAATTCAGTTCGTGATGTCACACATCACCGATGACGCAGCCCTGTGGGCTAGCGAAACCGCTGAACCATGCAAAACGCTTGCTGCATTCAAGAAACCTTTCCTTGCAAAACTTTGGTCTGCAGGAATCCAAGAATGTTTGCGCAAAGTAGTTTATACCCCGGAACTGTATAACCCAAAAAAGGGGAGCCTGCGCAAATATTTTGAACGATACATTGCGAAAACGAGATATTGGTCTGAGCCTATCTCACACAAAGGAGTACTACGAATATTAGAGACAAAATTACCGATCCACCTTAGGGAAAAATTAATGAATGTACCAGACGAAGATATGGAGCATTTCATTTTGGTGATCGACTCCTTAGATCTAATTCAAGAAGACGCAAAGTCCTACCAAGCAATCACGAATAACTGCAACCGCTGTCACAGTATTGGTAATCCGGACAGCAATGAACAGAGTAAACGTAAGCAACACAGTAAAAGTCAATACGACAAAGTAAATGTACCTGGTTACAACAATAATGCGAACCATGCTTCGAGTGGTCTAGCGGTTCTGGCGCTGCAGTCCGGAACCGCGGGACTGCTACGGTCGCAGGTTCGAATCCTGCCTCGGGCATGGGTGTGTGTGATGTCCTTAGGTTAGTTAGGTTTAAGTAGTTCTAAGTTCTAGGGGACTTATGACCTAAGATGTTGAGTCCCATAGTGCTCAGAGTCATTGAACCATGCTTCGAATGACGCGAATATCGGTTACGTAGTCAATAAATGTAATTATGGCAACGGTAAATGGAGAAACGGCACGAGCCATAAGCGCAAATTCGGAGATGGAAATAGTTACCATGACACTTACCACGATAAAAGGACACCGTGGAAAAAGCCGAATGGCAATCACTTGGGTAACAACAACAGTCCTCCGAATCAGCCAAACACAAATAATGGGAACAAGAACCAATATACGAATAGTAATAATGGCAATCAATGGTCAAACCAGCAACCAATTCTATGGTTCGGTAACCAGACGCCGAATGTAATGCAAGCGGTACCCGTCATTTCAAACGCGAACGGTCAAAGTCACGTTGACAGTTATCGTCCTACTACAGCGCGAGTATGTGAAGTAGTAAAACAATCCGACAAGCAGCGACAGTCAAACTAGAGCCGACCGTTCTGAACGGCCTCCCGAGCACGGTCGGATCTGTAAATGGAGGCAATCCCTCAATCAACCTGAAAGCACTACGTTACAACGACGGTGCCGACATCAGGGAGGAATTATTTTAGAAGAAGCTAATGTCTGTAAACATGACGATGAGTACATGGTGCAAGCTGCAATTATGGTCATTATTAACGTATTGGTGTGGAAACAATCATTGATACTGGTGCCACTACAAGTGTCATAAATCAGACCTTGTTCGACCAGTTTAACCGCATAAAGAGATTACCTACATTGCCCGTGCAAAATTGCCGAGTTTCTCCTGCATTAAGCGGTGCCACACAGATAGTTAAGCAACAGGTGCAGGCCGATCTCTATATAGAAGACGAGCAACTTACATGCCACTTCTTACTAGTTAAAAATTTATGGGTTCCTTGCATCCTGGGATGGGATTTTCTGCGCGGTAGAAATGCAAAGATTGATTTACCTGCGGGAAAATGCGTGGTTAGAAACAAAGGCAAAAAATTGCGCTACGATTAACTAGGACTCCGAACGCACATAACAGATACCGTCGTAATGTTATTGTTAAATTAGTAGGCCCAAGAATATTCCACATTTCTAAGGATTTCGAGACGTCAGAATCTCTGCACTCGAAAATTATTGACGCAGCAGTACCTAACAATCCAGCATCAATTGTAGCAAAAGTATCAGAGTCGACCTATCTTAACCAAACACAGAAGGAATAACTCGCAAATCTCATCGAAGATTATATGCCTATATTTAACCTGGAATCATAAAGAACTTTGTTATAACATGGAAGTTGCCCCACACGAAATATTTTGTAGGACATCATATGCCGTGCCCTGAATTAAAAACGGAAACCATCTATTGAAGATACCTTTCAGTGACAAAGTCAAGTGACTTTACAACCAGATAGATTTAAAAAAGTATTATGAGTGATCAAATGTTAGTAAACAAAGTGCTACCTACCCACTTGAAGTAATGACCTTTGTTACCAGTATTTGTATGTAAACAACTGTACTGTGTATCTAGATTTTCATGACGTATGTATAACTAATGTGAATCTCTTTGTTTCAGTATTTAGCTCGTGTAAGTTTTTCGCTTTTGGATTACTTAGGTAAATAACTTCATTCAACAATCAAAGACAACTTTTTCAAAAAGAACTTTTTTCAAATGTTATTACTTTAATGGATATGAATAATTAGTCACTACAGGAATGTAGTTAAAGAAACCTTTTAAACTTTCTTTGCAAAGTCAATGAGTAAACTCAAAGTTTGAATCCCTTGATGAATAGTAAATTTCATTTTTCCAGTTATTTATGAAATAATTTCGATTATTGTGCTAATGTGTTATTTGCAATGTGTATATAGAAACATAAGATAGTCAGTCTCTAGAGAATCAAAGGTGTTACCCTGCTTAAAAAATTAGATTATACATCCTTCTGATGTATACGTGATAGTCTTTTTTTTGGCCAATTTTCGTTGCAATTTTAATGTCAGAAGTAGGAAGTAAAATCGCGAGGTTTTCTCTAGTTGACCGAGCAACAAGTATCATTTGAATGAGAAAGGAAGTTATGCTTTCTTTCCTGTGAATATGTAAATGGTTAGGAGGAACTGAATTTTGAGTGATGTATATTTCTAATTTCATTGTAATTCTTTATAGACAGTAACGATGATCTGACTGTTACTGTGAACTCCAGTATATGAGCCTCCAACGCGAGTATAGCTAAATGTACACAGCAGTGAACTCTCACAGACCTTTGTTTCAAAGAATACTTATATATTGTACCTTTAAAATTTACCCAAAGTGAATACGATGATTGAGACCTTTAAAATAAAGCGTCATCGTATTTTTCACTGAACAGTGTTGTGATTTATTGAACAATATGAGGGTGAGTCAAATGAAAACCCTAAATATTTTTTTAAATATTATTTACTGTGCAGAAGTGGTAAAAAGTTGTATCACTTTTCAACATAATCTCCCCCACGCTCAATGCAAGTCCTCCAGCGCTTACAAAGTGCATAAATTCCTTCAGAAAAAAATTCTTTTGGTAGTCCGCACAACCACTCATGCACGGCGTGGCGTACCTCTTCATCAGAACGGAACTTCTTTCCTCCCATTTCATCTTTGAGTGGTCCAAACATATGGAAATCACTTGGGGCAAGGTCTGGTGAGTGTGGTGGATGAGGAAGACGCTCAAAATGCAGGTCGGTGATTTTTGCAACTGTTGTACGGGCAGTGTGGGGCCTTGTATTGTCATGTTGCAAAAGGACACCTGCTGACAGCAATCCACGTCGCTCTGATTTGATTGCAGGCCGCAGATGATTTTTTAGGAGACCTGTATATGATGCACTGGTGACAGTGGTCCTTCTAAGCACGTAATGCTCCAAAATGACGCCTTTTTCGTCCCAAAAGAGAGTCAGCAAAATCTTCCCTGCTGATGGTTCTGTTCGAAACTTTTTTTGGTTTTGGTGATGAGGAATGGCGCCATTCCTTGCTCGCTGTCTTCGTTTCCACTTGGTGGAAGTGAACCCAGGTTTTGTCCCCAGTAACGATTTTTGCAAGGAAGCCATCACCTTCTCGTTCAAAGTGACGAAGACGTTCTTCACAAGCATCAACACGTCGTTCTCTCATTTCAGGAGTCAGCTGCCGTGGCACCCATCTTGCAGACACTTTGTGAAACTGGAGCACATCATGCACAATGTGGTGTGCTGACCCATGACTAATCTGTAAACATGCTGCAATGTCAGTGTGACTCGGCAGTTTTCTTTCACTAAGGCGTTAACTGCTGCAATGTTCTGAGGAGTCACAACTCGTTGTGCCTGACCTCGACGAGGAGCATCTTCCACTGAAGTCGCACCATTTGCGAACTTCCTACTCCATTCGTAGACTTGCCGCTGAGACAAACATGCATCACCGTACTGAACCTTCATTCGTCGATGAATTTCAATAGGTTTCACACCTTCACTACGCAAAAACCGAATAACAGAACGCTGTTCTTCCCTGGTGCAAGTCGCAAGTGAGGCGGCCGTCTTTATACTGATTCTGGGACGGTATGTGTACATCTGCACTATGCTGCCAACTACAGGCCATTCTGCACGCTGTTTGTAGAACGCTTGCAAACTTACACGATAACGGCGCGAAATTTCGATTTGTTATTACAAATTTAAGGTTTCCATTTGACTCACCCTCGTACAAAAGCAAAGGTTGTCACAACGAACTGTGTATAAAAATTATCCTATTTAATAAACAGTGGTACCACGTCAAGTTTTGTGTGGTGATTTTTCCCAAGATGTGACAATTGGTGACATTTCCCCATACATTACTGCTTGCGATCTGTGAGAAGCGCTTCATTCAGTAACCACTAACTGCAACAAGACAGAAAGTGATCTCTGAATTTTATGCTTTACTGCCACAGAACCGAAAACAAGTGTGATCAATAGGACAGAATCCACGCGGGAGCTGCAAATTTGATCAACCTGTTAAAGACTACGTTTCGTGTGTGTAGCCGGAGCATTGAGTCAACGTTCTTGCTTTGGCATGAACATTTCCTCGCTAGCCGCCGCAAGCGTCGCCTGAACTATTGTTGAAAAGGTTTACGAGCGCTGTGCGGAGCCAACGAATGTTTGCCGAACTGTCTGTAGAGAGACTTCGCACACAACGGCTATCAATCGCGCTCTGTGAAATGTTATGGATGAACAGCAAAATTCAGGACTCAATACCTGTCTTATAACACGACTTACCATACAGGACGATAAGCTAGCATCTACAAATACAACTATTACAACATGTACTTGGTTTTTTTCATGACCACCTGCAACGAGCTGCCACCCACCCATAACGAGCCGCGTTCCAGAGAAATGCAAGTGCTCGTGTCCGAGAGGAAGGAAGCAGCCGTCGGTGAACCACAGCAGGTCCACCCGGACGTAATACTCACGGGAGGGCGCGAACTGTACCTAGCAGTCTCCGCCGTCCGCCGTTCCATTGCGACGAAATTTTTTCGTCACCTCAACGCTTCAATCAAGTCATTCGTCATTCCACCACGTCAAGATTTAAATGGAAAGCTGTTATGAAACATAACTACAAAATATACACTAAACACACAGCAAAGTGCTAAAGTATACTTTGAAACTTCCTGACAGATTAAAACTGTGTTTGGAAGGTAGGAGACGAGATACTGGCAGAAGTAAAGCTGTGAGGACGGGGCGTGAGTCGTGCTTGGGTAGCTCAGTCGGTAGAGCACTTGCCCGCGAAAGGCAAAGGTCCCGAGTTCGAGTCTCGGTCCTGTACACAGTTTTAATCTGCCAGGAAGTTTCATATCAGCGCACACTCCGCTGCAGAGTGAAAATCTCATTCTGGAAACATCTCCCAGTCTGTGGCTAAGCCATGTCTCCGCTATATCCTTTCTTTCAGGAGTGCTAGTTCTGCAGGGTTCACAGGAGAGCTTCTGTAAAGTTTGGAAGGTAGGAGACGAGATACTGGCAGAAGTAAAGCTGTGAGGACGGGGCGTGTGTCGTGCTTGGGTAGCTCAGTCGTAGAGCACTTGCCCGCGAAAGGCAAAGGTCCCGGGTTCGAGTCTCGGTCCTGCACACAGTTTTAATCTGCCAGGAAGTTTCATATCAGCGCACACTCCGCTGCAGAGTGAAAATCTCATTGTGGAAACATCCCCCAGTCTGTGGCTAAGCCATGTCTCCGCTATATCCTTTCTTTCAGGAGTGCTAGTTCTGCAGGGTTCGCAGGAGAGCTTCTGTAAAGTTTGGAAGGTAGGATACGAGATACTGGCAGAAGTAAAGCTGTGAGGAAGGGGCGTGAGTCGTTCTTGGGTAGCTCAGTCAGTAGAGCACTTGCCCGCGAAAGGCAAAGGTCCCGGGTTCGAGCCTCGGTCCGGCACACAGTTTTAATCTGCCAGGAAGTTTCATATCAGCGCACACTCCGCTGCAGAGTGGAACTCTCATTCTGGAAAGTATACTTTGATTGAAATCTGGCTAATTCACAGTAACAGAAATTTTAATGCAACTGTATTCTAAAATATTTAAGATTTTTCCTGCTACAATTTATGATGTGTTGTGTGATCATAACCCAGAGTAATATCTTTTTCCGTACCAATATGAAGTTAA
The DNA here is from genome assembly GCF_023864275.1 of Schistocerca cancellata. Classification (NCBI taxonomy): domain Eukaryota; kingdom Metazoa; phylum Arthropoda; class Insecta; order Orthoptera; family Acrididae; genus Schistocerca; species Schistocerca cancellata. The sequence continues at coordinate 936,816,323 of NC_064627.1, forward strand.
TAGTAAAAAACTATATGTATTGTTCTGTGATCATGTAATCGATTGAGATTTGAGTTGAAATATTTAAGGATTCATAAGATATCAGCGTAGTCGAACACCAGTTCCCTGAATTGACTTAAAATATTTACTACCTGGTAACATTCTATAAAAGCATAACTTCCAAATAGTGCAACCTAAAAAGGTAGTGATTGCCAATGTAAAAGGAATTTTACTGTAAACTCAATAATACTGGTAAACGTAACTGCTATTTGAAAGCCGGCCTTACTGGCCGAGCGGTTCTAGGCGCTACAGTCTGGAACCGCGTGACCGCTACGGTCGCAGGTTCGAATCCTCCCTCGGTCATGGATGTGTGTGACGTCCTTAGGTTAGTTAAGTTTAGATAGTTCTAAGTTCTAAGGGGCTGATGACCTTAGATGTTAAATCCCATAGTGCTCAGAGCCATTTTTAGAGAATTTGTATTCTGAATACTACGTTTCTTAATTTTGATGCGGTACTTATACATTTGTACATTAGGCATATTTCTTTGTACGACTGTTTCGTAATTTCAAAGATGAACCCTGTATAGTATGTTAATACTGATACGTCAGTAATTCAGGTGGCCAAGAAAGACAATCCGACATTTACAAAAAATGTAATGCGTTATGAAGTACATTGACAATATGTGCACGTAATAATTGAAACCTTCTCAATGCTGAGTTATATGCAGTGATAATAATGTTCTTGACAGAAACAAATAGTCTTGAATGCTGATACAATCGGATAGATAAGTCACTGCCAACTAGTAATCCTTGGTAACGTCGGGCTACGTCGATATATTTTCTCATTTGGAAAAGATTTTATTTGTTAATCATTCTACAAGGACAAAGAGTTCACAATTAGGTTTCTCTTGTTCTGAAACGCATGCAGCGATCGGGCATTGAACAGTGTAAGTCTGTAACAATTTAATAATTTTCAAATATGTTATAGGAAGAGTTGTTACGCTTTCATTTAAGTAGACAATCCTTTCCCATGCAGGAAGCAATAAGTTTTCTTATTTTCAATGACTGCTGCAGCGCGGAAAGATCACACCGATAAAAGTCGTTGGTGGCCGCCATTACAGGGTGGGCCATAACATTTCTTTTAATATTTTCACAGGTTCTCTCAGCCGTAAACGCCTGACAGTGTATAAATAATTTCTCTTTGACAAGCCTTATATGAATATATTACTAACTTTAAGGCATTTGCAGGATTTGTCGTAATTTGTTCACTATCAGTTCAGCGACTCAAATAGCCCGCTGCATGGATATCGATTTCCATTTCAAAGACATATTTAGAGGTAAAAAATATAAACAATTCACGTTTCCTTACGAAGAGACAATAATATTTCGAGACACGTCATTCACGAATAATAATATTTTCTCGTGCTTTAGTGTATAAAAGAGATTCTCAGATGTTTAGCTTTTCGATAGATCTCGTAAACAATTACGTGTAACGTTTCAAGGCGCCTCGCGCCACGCATCCATAGCAAGGTTTGCGCCATTGTTAAAAACATAAGTTCTTTTAATGAATCAGAACCGACTTCAGTATATTGTCCCCCATTTGTAAGTGGAATTCTATCCTTTTCTGTATATATTTCACTACAGTACTTTTCAGTATAATTTTTCCTCCTTTAGGATAGCTGCCATAAAAACCAGTACTTTAGGAATCAGTACACTGTGTTCTGAATTCGCCCTTTTAAAAAGACGCGCCGGCCAATCAGAGCTACAGCCAGTGAGGTAATATAAATTCATTGTCCTCTGTCGACGTGTATGTATGGCGCCACCCCATCACAGACAGCGAGGGATGGAACAGCGAGTCCACCAGTGGCGTATAGAGGGAGGCAGCGGTGTGCAGTGCGCGGTGATCCGGGTGCGGTAGACGAAGACGCCGAAAAGCAAATAGCCGCAAATATTTTTAAGAAACTTTATATTACTGCCGTTAGCGAGTTCATCCTACTGTTGTTTTATTACAGTATGATAATCGTCAACAACATGTCGTCTGCTACCGTAAGTTGTTCTTGTGTATGGTGTTTTGGTCCGTATACATTTATCGGAGGGAGCATAATGTGTTTAAGTGTAAACACCACACTCACATTACACCATTAACTGTGGCATACAAATAAATTACAATATATTTTTATGATAGTGGCAGTTTGAGATATGTGTTTTCCACGTAATACGTGTGTGCTGTTTACACTTCTGTTTCGTCCCAAGAATAGATAAGGGCCAAAACGGGACAAAACGCAGTTTGCTAGAGCATATTACAGAAACATACGACAATTCTGCTAATATATCTCAAAACTTAATTATACAAGTGTAGGCATCTGAAAATGGGAAACTGGTCATGACATTAAAACGACGGTCCTTAGGGATGGATAACATTCCATCGGAATTTCTAAAATCATTGGGAGAAGTGGCAACAGCGTAACTAATCACGTGGGCACATGATGTATGAGATTGCGAATATACCATCAGACTAGCGGAAAAAACCCCATCCAAACACACTGGACTCGCATTAGGGAGGACGACGGTTCAATCCCGTCTCCAGCCATCCTGATTTAGGTTTTCCGTGATTTCCCTAAACCGTTTCAGGCAAATGCCGGGATGGTTCCTTTGAAAGGGCACGGCCGATATCCTTCCCCGTCCTTCCCTAACCCGAGCTTGCGCTCCGTCTCTAATGACCTCGTTGTCGACGGAACGTTAAGCAACACTAACCTAACCTAACCCCATCCACACAATTCCGAAGATAACAGGGCCAGATAGGCACGAAAACGATCGCACAACCAGCTTAACAACTCATGCATCCAAGGTTCTGACAAAAATAATATGCAGAAGGATGGAAAAGAAAATTAAGGATCTATTATTCTACACCTCTTAAAATTAGTAAATCTTTTTTCTCAATTTACATATAAAGTTAAGTTGTACACATCGTTTTTAAGTAGGTAGTATGCACCTAGCTATGCCAAAACACTGTTCGCACCATAACTGATGAAGATTCAATATATCTTTGATAATTTTGGATCCACTGGTTTCAATGATATTCTTAATTTTGCCGGCAAAACTTTAATAAAGAATAAATAATAGTTGAAATTGTATGTAAAGAAGATATTTGAATTAGTTAATCATTGGTGTTTGGAGAAATGGCATCTAAAATCCTTAATACAGTTGTTATAGCGAACTGCTTCAGTTTTCCTAAAAGTAATTAAATGAAGAGCTAATTTCAACCAAAGTCCAAAAACATCTAAATTACTGTTGCCTTTCTATACCACTATGCCACTTAGATTCTCAAGTTTGGCACAATATTTTTGTTGCTCTATTTTTCCTGGACTGGATCAAACCCTTCAATAAATATTTAATTCATTAATTAAATATTTGCACAGTTTATCATAAATGATTATAAGTCTGAAGATGGCGCCTACACTTGGAAATGGGTTATTTCCAATGCAGATATAGAAAATCATCCCTGCAATTTTACATTTCACTAACCTACCACGTAGTGTCACAACCCATCCAAATTAGTAGAATTTAACCTAGCAATCTTTCAAATGACTATGTATTTTCCACAGTACCAAAATGTTTATGTACCATTCTTTATAAGGCTAGCTCCACCCCAAAATATTCATTCCTGGGTGAGCCTATCTACAGTTAATATCTCTATGAGAATGTGTTGCTCATATTCCAATGAATGTGAAAGTAGTCAGATAAAGGTGGTTCTGTCATACTTTTTACATCAAATGATAATTAAATGGACACCCTAGCTACAAACAGGCGTTGATGTACTTTATTGGGGACATGTTGAAAATGTGTGCCCCGACTGGGACTCGAACCCGGGATCCCCTACTTACATGGCAGACGCTCTGTCCATATGAGCCACCGTGGGCACAGAGGATAGTGCGCCTGCAGGGACGTATCCCTTGCACGCTCCCCGTGAGATCCACATTCCCAACATGTCCACACCACTACATTCGTAGTGCGCCTAATAGATGTTTGCCCATCATACTCATTACTCGTGACAGATTAATCTACCAAGTCCCGTACGAGTTCGGGCATAGCGTGTGCGTTCGCACAAGAAGGTCAATGGCCGGGAAGCCATATTTTAACTATATATGACGGTAGTATCTGTTCCCGAAAGAACAGTTACCGTGGATGACCATGCAGCTTTGCTAGAAATGAAATGATAATTAAATGGACACCCTAGCTGCAAACAGGCGTTGATATACTTCATTGGGGACATGTTGAAAATGTGTGCCCCGACTGGGACTCGAACCCGGGATCCCCTACTTACATGGCAGACGCTCTGTCCATCTGAGCCACCGTGGGCACAGAGGATAGTGCGTCTGCAGCGTGCAGTCCCTGCATCAGCGCCTGTTTGCAGCTAGGGTGTCCATTTAATTATCATTTCATTTCTAGCAAAGCTGCATGGTCATCCACGGTAACTGTTCTTTCGGGAACAGATACTACCGTCATATATACTTTTTACATCAAATTAATTTCCTAATAATTAAACTGATCAATTAACTACTCCCTCGCCCTCTGGAAAGTCCCCAGCCCACCAGAGGGTCCCTCCCCATTCCCCTCTGGGAAATCCCCAACCCTTCCCCATCCCCCACTACCCCTCCCCTCCCTCACTTCCTTCCACTCCTCCACTTCCCTGGAAAAATGGCAGGAAAAATCGCCCAGTCACTGCTGAGTTGTTGGATTCGAAGGACACAGTGTGGTTTTTTTTGTATTTTGATGTTAGCCTGTAGGAAAATTTTATATATTTTATCATTTTAGAATTTAACACTGGTGATAAATTCAAAATTTTGGAGGGAAACAGAACTGCCAATTACCCTACAGTCTTCGTGCATGACCTATTTCACAATACCGCTGGAAATCAAATTTTTGGAGGGAAATACTCAACTGTATCTAATTGCAGATCATCAATTATATGATCCAATACTCAGTACCACAACTGGTGTGATCCAAAACACTGTCTTCATATTTAACGATGCTGATGTGGAAAAACAGGATCAAATTCAAATATATTTCTGTTTTGGTAGTCACATGGATGTTGACGTATTTTATTTGAGTCAGACATATTCCAGAATCCCAAAACAGTTGGCGAGGGATAATGCAAACCTTATTACAGACTCCGAAGAAGACGATCTGAATTTAAAGCACATTTACCAAGCAGGTGTAGAACTGATATGTCATTCAGTGTGTTTGTAAAGATATGTGGAGATTGCTGGAATCACATACGGTAGAGGTTTCTTGTTATGGATAAAATAAGAAAACTGCATGGTGGTAGGTACAGAGAGAGAGAGAAAGAGACAGACAGAGATGACAAGAGGTGACTACATCAGTATATATCACCCTAAGGACAAGCTTGCACTTGTGTCAATCACTCAACCTGAGAGGATGGCTAAACATAGACAGAGCAGTTGCTTGTATGTGGATGGAAAAATTAAGGCTCTCGAATGTAAAGTTGGGAATGTAGACAAGGAACTACTTACGTATTATCAGACCCTTAGGAGATTGATCCATACATTAAGTGATAGGGTTAATGTAACTGAAAATAAAGTAAATGACATAACTGTGGCCGCGCGCGATTAGCCGAGCGGTCTCAGGCGCTGCAGTCATGGACTGTGCGGCTGGTCCCGGCGGAAGTTCGAGTCCTCCCTCGGGCATGGGTGTGTGTGTTTGTCCTTAGGATAATTTAGGTTAAGTAGTGTGTAAGCTTAGGGACTGATGACCTTAGCAGTTAAGTCCTTTAAGATTTCACACAAATTTGAGCATTTTTTTGACTTAACTGTGAAGGTTGATGTAGTTGAAAAGAATTTATATGAGGTGTATCCTGCACAGAACTCTGTTTAGAATATAATTAGATGTCCATTAGCCATAAAGTCATCGAGGCACAGAAGGCTGTTAGAGAGAAATTGTGGCTACTAAGGTTAGGACATTTGGTGCAGGATCAAACACTAAGAGAAACCTTTAAGCTGGGTACTGAATCTCTCGGGCAGCTTTTGGTAAAATTACAGACTGATGACGAAGAGGCCATTACCCGTTTCATTAACCATCACAACAGTGCTATAATAAATACAATATTCAGGATCAGTAGGGTAAAACCATACATGGTGGGCATACAAGTTATAAGTTTAACTGATAACAAAATATGGATCAGTGGTAGGGAATTTCAAAAAACACTGGGTCTTCTTAACCTTATTTTCCTAAGACCTTCGGAAGCCCTAAATTATTCAGTTAAAGATAATGTATGGTGAAGTATTACATTTGAATGATCATCATAAGAAAGCAAATGAAGTACCAAAAAGCCAAAGCAGTATGAAATGCAAAACCATTATAAAACCTGTATTAGACTGTGAAAATAGTTTTGGTAGTGGTATTGGAATTTAGCATAAAAGAGTGAACAATCGATTCCCACAGTATATATATAATGACGATCCCAAGGAGCTAACAGATCGATAGTGACTGCTCATGGCATCAGCTGCTGCTGGTAATACAACTTATTCAAATGAGGTTATTGCAGTAATTTCAGAGCTTAGAGAGAGAGAGAAGTATCACTGAATAACTATGGAGACAGTAGTCTGAGAACTACAGAAACAAGCACACAAAACATACCCTCATAGACAAGTTATGATTAAAAAGGTTTGTATGATATATGACAGGGCGATTTTGTAGATGTGAGGAAATATTCACAATTAAATAATGGTTTCAAGTTTATTTTAATGGTCATTGATAAATACTCTAAATCTGCCTTGGCATTACCTGTGAAAACAAAAGTGGGGAGACATTTGGAGATGTTTGAGCATTTGTTGCAGACAGGAATGAATCGATGTCTGGACAACCTTCAAACAGATAATTGTGGAGAGTTTTATAACAAGTATTTCAAGATCATGATGGGGTGGTGGTATGGAATGCACCAATACTCAACATTCCCCTACCTGAAAGCGACTATTGTGGAATATCTGAATACAAAGGTCAAATATGGATGAATTTCAATCTTTGTGGTTCATACAAATGGATAGAGATCCCCCCACAAATAACTGCACAGTATAATCGAACCAAACATAGCACCATAAAAATGAGAGTAATCGATGTCAGTGATAATGAACCCCCAGATAAGGTATACAATTGCTTTAAAATGCTAGCCACACAAACAGAAGTTTAATGTAGGTGATTTAGTAAAGCTTCTGAGAAGTTATACCCACCAAAATGGTCAACTGAGATATTTATAGGTTGAAAGGTGCAAAGAACGAACGCTGCAACTTATATTTTAAAGGATAGCAGTAGTGCTGAAATTGCAGTATGCTTTTACACATGGGAAATTCAGAAAAGCTCAGAACCAGATGTCCACCCACTAATTTAGTGGAAGTCAGTATGAAAGCTTATACAGGGAGAAAACCCTGGTCAGCAGGTTCAGACAATTTAGGTGTTGTTATCCGACAGAATGGAGATGGAGCAGCAACCAGCTCTTCTTCCTCCAGAAATTTCTTTGTCAGCATTCACCAGTCCCTCCAGAAAAAAACCTGTCATCGGCTGCATCAAAGCCAGCGTGAAATGCTCTGGGAATGTTCGTTACTGAGAAGATCAGCGTTCCAGGAGTCTCTTTGCCGCTGTTCACCAAACCTTCCCACACACCCTGTTGTCAATGACATCAAAGCTGGCTCAAAATCCTCTGGGACAAGCGTCGTTCACAAGGTCACCGTTCCAGGACTGGCTTTGTCAACGTTCATCAGTCCTTATAGAGTCCCTTTCCATATATATGACATGAACAATATAAATAACGACAAAAGGACTATACATGTGTAATGTTGTGTGAACTTTAATGCCTAATTGTGATACGGACAAAGTGACGAAATAGCTTTAAAGACAATTTATCGATTCGGATAATAGAAAAAAGACATTATTCTCCGTCATATAAGATCATATGTATAAACTAAAGAACTGAACACTATAATCTTTGTTATATTATAAAAGAACTGGAAGATAATGAACTTAGTCGTCTTCTGATGTTTTCTTGTGTCTTAGCTATTGTTTGAGTGCAGAAAGTACGATTGTATTGCGATAGCTTTTGTCTTACTCTCGTTTAATTACTAGAACATAATTGATGTGTAAACGAGTTACGAAAATATAATAAGCTAATCTGGAGTGCAGAGTAATCATTTAAGGAACCGATGCCACATTTGTTTCAACGCAAGAGTTTGTGTAAAATTTTTTGCAGCAGAGCTAGCTGCGATGATCTTTGACTGAGAAAGTTGGCCGCCATTACGCGGCGCATTTACACTTTTTATATCCTCAGGAAATACGATGAAGCCGGAGCAGAAGAACTTATTTAAAAATACTATCAAAATTAATTAGCATCAAATCACAAGATTTATTTTATCATAAAGTGACTATTTTCAGTGATACAATTTATTATAGGTCAGGTGCCTCTTTGCATACATTTTATTACGCTAACGCATCTGATATTATTTGTAGGGAGCCTGGCGCTCGTTTTCAATCAGAATTTAAAATTTAATTTGGCAACCTGCAAGTATAATATTGCTTATTTGTAATTGTTTCTTACGAGGTTTTATGAAACATAGCTTTACGAAATTTAACTTCACGAACTTAATAGAAACCTCACATAACTTGTAGCAGAAAGAGACATTACTTCTCCCAGGAAAACCGGTTGTCAACTATATGAAAGCGAAGTCAGCGTACTGGTGTTTGCCATACAACTTTCATGGAAGCCTTTGAAGTAAGTGCTTGTGTGTTATGATAGAAAACAAACCGTTCTTTGTCGGTCACTCTAGGAAGATCTTTGAAGCTGCCACGACAGGTCTGCTGGTTCAAACGCGTTGGGCATTGAGGTGGCTCACAAAGGAAGAGCGTTTTTCAGACAATGCAGGAACCATATCGTTAAGGGAGCAATCCTTCCAGGAAATGCCCCGTGATGCAACCACTGGAAGCCGACAGAACTATTGACCTATATCTCTAACGTCGATCAGTTGTAGAATTTTGGAGCACGTATTATGTTCGAGTATAATGACTTTTCTGGGGACAAGAAGTCTACTCTGTAGGAATCAGCATGGGTTTCGAAAAATACGATCGTGTGAAACCCAGCTCGGTCTATTCGTCCACGAGGCCCAGGTAGATGCCGTGTTTCTTGACTTCCGGAAGGCGTTCGATACAGTTCCCCACAGTCGTTTAATGAACAAAGTAAGAGCATATGGACTATCAGACCAATTGTGTAATTGGATTGAAGAGTTACAAGATAACAGAAAGCAGCATGTCATTCGCAATTGGTAGAAGTCTTCCGAAGTAAGAGTGATTTCAGGTGTGTCGCAGGGGAGTGTCGCAGAACCGTTGTTATTCACAATATACATAAATGACCTTGTGGATAACATCGGAAGGTAACTGAGGCTTTTTTCGGGTGATGCTGTAGTATGTCGAGAGGTTGTAACAATGGGAAAATTGTACTGAAATGCAGGAGGATCTGCAACGAATTGACGCATGGTGGAGGGAATGGCAATTGAATCTCAATGTAGACAAGTGTAATGTGCTGCGAATACATAGAAAGAAAGATCCTTTGTCATTTAGCTACAATATAGCAGGTCAGCAACTGGAAGCAGTTAGTTTCACAAATTATCTGGGGGTAGGCATTAGGAGTGATCTAAAATGCCGGCCAGTGTGGCCACGCGGTTCTAGGCGCTTCAGTCTGGAACTGCGCGACCGCTGCGGTCGCAGGTTCGAATCCTGCCTCGGGCATGGGTGTGTGTGATGTCCTTAGGTTAGTTAGGTTTAAGTAGTTCTATGTTCTAGGGGACTGATGACCTGAGAAGTTAAGTCCCATAGTGCTCAGAGCCATTTGAACCATTTTTTTTTATCTAAAATGGAATGACCATATAAAATTAATCGACGGTAAAGCAGATGCCAGACTGAGAGTCATTGGAAGAATCATAAGGAAATGCAATCCGAAAACAAAAGAAGTAGGTTACAGTACACTTGTTCGTCTACTGCTTGAATACTGCTCAGCGGTGTGGGATACGTACCAGATAGGGTTGATAGAAGAGATAGAGAAGATCCAACGAAGAGCAGCGCGCTTCGTTACAGGATCATTTAGTAATCGCGAAAGCGTTATGGAGATGGTAGGTAAACTCCAGTGGAAGACTCCGTGAGAGAGACGCTCAGTAGCTCGGTACGGGCTTTTGTTGAAGTTTCGAAAACATACCTTCACCGAGGAGTGAAGTAGTACATTGCCCCTCCTACGTATATCTCACGAAGATAACATGAGGATAAAATCAAAGAGATTAGAACCCACACAGAGGCGTACCGACAATTTCATTTCCACGAACAATAAGAGACTGGAATAGAAGGAGGAACCGATAGAGGTACTCAAAGTACCCTCCGCCACACACCGTCAGGTGGCTTGCGGAGTATGGATATAGATGTAGATGTAGACCACATCCAAGTGAAACTGATACAATGGCCACAAGGCACCACTTCCAATCTATGGGCTGGATCCATAAAGAGCGGTCATGGCCGCTGTTCTGGCCTAACCACAAGCGCTGGCACGAAGACGAAGACAGCAAAAACAGAGAAGGCAGAGAGACGTCAGCCAGTAGCTCGCTGACTAGGACCGCACCGCGACATGAGAGCCACTCCTGCCAGCCTCACCTGCACATTACCAGACCGGGACTCGCAGACCAGCACAGTGTTAGCACAGCAATGGACCAGCACTACGATAGCAGTTATTAGTGAGCCATATCAGTTGCTTATATGGGCATTGTACACTCCTGGAAATGGAAAAAAGAACACATTGACACCGGTGTGTCAGACCCACCATACTTGCTCCGGACACTGCGAGAGGGCTGTACAAGCAATGATCACACTCACGGCACAGCGGACACACCAGGAACCGCGGTGTTGGCCGTCGAATGGCGCTAGCTGCGCAGCATTTGTGCACCGCCGCCGTCAGTGTCAGCCAGTTTGCCGTGGCATACGGAGCTCCATCGCAGTCTTTAACACTGGTAGCATGCCGCGACAGCGTGGACGTGAACCGTATGTGCAGTTGACGGACTTTGAGCGAGGGCGTATAGTGGGCATGCGGGAGGCCGGGTGGACGTACCGCCGAATTGCTCAACACGTGGGGCGTGAGGTCTCCACAGTACATCGATGTTGTCGCCAGTGGTCGGCGGAAGGTGCACGTGCCCGTCGACCTGGGACCGGACCGCAGCGACGCACGGATGCACGCCAAGACCGTAGGATCCTACGCAGTGCCGTAGGGGACCGCACCACCACTTCCCAGCAAATTAGGGACACTGTTGCTCCTGGGGTATCGGCGAGGACCATTCGCAACCGTCTCCATGAAGCTGGGCTACGGTCCCGCACACCGTTAGGCCGTCTTCCGCTCACGCCCCAACATCGTGCAGCCCGCCTCCAGTGGTGTCGCGACAGGCGTGAATGGAGGGACGAATGGAGACGTGTCGTCTTCAGCGATGAGAGTCGCTTCTGCCTTGGTGCCAATGATGGTCGTATGCGTGTTTGGCGCCGTGCAGGTGAGCGCCACAATCAGGACTGCATACGACCGAGGCACACAGGGCCAACACCCGGCATCATGGTGTGGGGAGCGATCTCCTACACTGGCCGTACACCGCTGGTGATCGTCGAGGGGACACTGAATAGTGCACGGTACATCCAAACCGTCATCGAACCCATCGTTCTACCATTCCTAGACCGGCAAGGGAACTTGCTGTTCCAACAGGACAATGCACGTGCCACCCAACGTGCTCTAGAAGGTGTAAGTCAACTACCCTGGCCAGCAAGATCTCCGGATCTGTCCCCCATTGAGCATGTTTGGGACTGGATGAAGCGTCGTCTCACGCGGTCTGCACGTCCAGCACGAACGCTGGTCCAACTGAGGCGCCAGGTGGAAATGGCATAGCAAGCCGTTCCACAGGACTACATCCAGCATCTCTACGATCGTCTCCATGGGAGACTAGCAGCCTGCATTGCTGCGAAAGGTGGATATACACTGTACTAGTGCCGACATTGTGCATGCTCTGTTGCCTGTGTCTATGTGCCTGTGATTCTGTCAGTGTGATCATGTGATGTATCTGACCCCAGGAATGTGTCAATAAAGTTTCCCCTTCCTGGGACAATGAATTCACGGTGTTTCTTATTTCAATTTCCAGGAGTGTATATAGTGAAAGACACTGACTCTGCATATCGCCCATCGCTTGCGACACCGTTGTAAATCCTAAGTTAAATATTGTCAATCTTCTTTCTTGTAATAAAGACTATTAATGTGATTTGCTTGAATTGTTGTATAGTATACCGAGGCACCCTTTACGAGACGGGTAGGCAGGACCCCACAGCCGCTGCACACAAGGAAACTTCATCTTTCTAGGATGCCTTTGAAGCAGCCTCCAACTGAGTGAACGTTTCGTTTTGGGAAATACAACAACAAGCAGGTGGATGGCTACCTACAAAGAAGAAAGCCGTCAATCATATCTCTAGAGGGCCTTAGTGGGAACTTAGAGACAAAAAAAGTAAAAGACCTTTCTGCTGGCCATGCTACTGTCTGATGGTTGCCGGCTATCGGTTGCCGTGCCGCCAGCCCGTGCGGCGCTGTCCTCTGATGGTAGCGCGAGGAATTATGTCATAGCTCGCCTGACTCTGATTCAAGCAGGCGTAGAGTGGAAGCGCACAGGACTTACGATATCGGCACATGTTTTACAGACAGGGAGCACTCTGCTCCCATGGAAGTTGTAAATGTTCCGCGAACCGCGTAATTACGTTTCTTCTCAAATGGTTCAAATGGCTCTGAGCACTATGGGACTTAACATCTTAGGTCCCCTAGAACTTAGAACTACTTAAACCTAACTAACCTAAGGACATCACACACATCCATGCCCGAGGCAGGATTCGAACCTGCGACCGCAGCAGTCCCGCGGTTCCGGACTGAAGCACCTAGAACCGCACGGCCACCGCGGCCGGCCGTTTTTTCTCCTCAGCGATCTTTAGCACTGTGTACTACTATAGTTTCAAGTACCGCTTTTTCATGATGCCTATGATTTCCGACGGATTTCTACATGCGGGATCGGTGTAAAGTAGTGTCAGCTCACTTTCTCGCAGTTTCTTTGGATTATTTCTACTTGTGATGATTTGCCAGCAAAAAGACATCTATTTTGCCAGATATGTCTGGACTGACTATAAATAGGGCTACGATTGCGATCTGTAGCAGCACAATTACATGTGATGAGTGTTTATGTTAATTTTGATGGCGATTTCGTAGCTGTATTGCATGTGCTGCCGGAAAAAGCTATCTGTTTGTGTATTTAAATATCTTTTTAACATGTCGCTAATTTTTTCGAAATATTTTACAGCACCTGCACATTCCAAAATTAAACAAACAGCAGAGGACTTTTTTTGGTATATTTGTTGTAAGGTCTTATGGGACCAAACTGCTGAAGTAATCGGTCGCTAAGCTTATGCTCTGCTTAATCAAACTTATACTAACTTGGGCTAAGGACAACACACACACATCCATGCCCGAGGGAGGACTCGAATCTCTGACGGGATGAGCCGCGTGGACTTTGACTAGGTGCCTCAGACCACTTGGCTACCCCGCATGGCAAAACAGCAGAGAATGATAGGCTTTTCCCACCAATTTTCAACACATTAACACCCCAAAATAAAGAAAATAAACTGTCCTATGTCCTTATACACCAACAGTGCAGGACAGACAGAGTGATTTTTCCCACCACAATTTTGTTCTGGGAAGGGTGGGGTGAGTGGAGAGGTGGGGAGAGTCGGGGATTTTCCAGAGGGGAGTGGTGGGGGACCCCCTGATGTGCCAGGGATTTCCCAGAGAGGAAGGAGTAATTAATTGATCAGTTTAATTAGTAAGTCAATTAATTTGGTATCAAAAGTGGGGTGAAACCAACATTAGCCCACTACTTATGTATTCTCTTTAGCTTCTTTGAGTCATTCAGTGGATAACATTTGTTTCTGTCTCATAATAGCCGGCCGGTGTGGCCGAGCGTTTCTAGGCGCTTCAGTCTGGAACCACATGACCACTACGGTCGCAGGTTCGAATCCTGCCTCGGGCATGGATGTGTGTGATGTCCTTAGGGTAGTTAGGTTTAAGTAGTTCGAAGTTCTATAGGTCTGATGACCTCAGCTATTAAGTCCCATAGTGCTCAGAGCCATTTGAACCATTTTGTCTCCTAATATTGTCAACACTATAAACATCTGTGCAATGGAGGTGTGGAAAGGTCTAACCTTTGATGAACTTCTGTGTGTGATCTGAGACTGATCATTGTATTGTGCTTAGTGACAATTAACTTGGAAATCAGTCAAATCTATTTAAAGTTGTGTTGCTTAAGTTATGAGCAATTTGCCATAAAATCAGTTTTCAGCGATTTCTCTGTCAATGAGACACTGAGAGCTAACCAGGCACGTTTTAAAATGTAATATGAAACAAATTACTATTTCATTAATTTACAATAACGCTGGAAGCTAATTTTCTGTATTATTCAGTGGATCTAAATAGCAGTCAGGGATCCTCACAGACTGCCAGCTAAGTTTGCATGAATGTCTAGAAACATACGAAAACAAAAATCTCTACTAGGATGTCAAAATTACATAAAGTGTAGCTCATACATACAGGGTGTTTCAGGATTCATATGAACCAATTAGAATAAAGCATTTCATATTACATGTACCCAATTTGTTTGGCTAGAGAGATGCAGCTGGTCGCATAGTTAAGTTTTCATAAGTTGATGCCCAGTTACTGTGGGTTTACTTACCGATTTTTATGGCTTTGAAACACAAGTCGTGAAGTTGTGCCTCAGTTTAGAGAAGTGAATTTTTCTACTATGACTGGGATTTTATGATCAATTATATTGTGTCGTTTAAGCGTATTTACAGATGCTGAGTACGCTGATGTGGTATTTCTGTAAGGGTTCTGTAATGAAAATGCTTTTAGGGAAATAAGATAAACGGTTACCTAACTGCAGGGTACCACATACATAGCGTTTAAATTGCATTACACTGATGCAGAGCCCAGCATTCATATTTCTCCTGACCGTGCAAATGAACAGAGTCCTAACGAAGTAGCAAACATTATTAAGTTTATAGTAGGTTGTTCTTCAAAAAGGGCAAGCAGAATTTTTGCTAGTATTGGTTTTCCACATACTAGAATATGGCAAACGTTGGGTTACACCCGGCCTTTATCCTTATTATTTACAGTGGATTCAACACCTTAGAGAAGGAGGTGAGAGTAGATGATTGGTGTTTTGCGTTGCCAATTGCAAACCGCTGGCTAATATCGTTTACTGACGTAGCCACTTTCTCTCGAGTGTGTGTGAAATCGTATGGGACTTAACTGCTGAGGTCATCAGTCCCTAAGCTTACACACTACTTAACCTAAATTATCCTAAGGACAAACACACACACCCATGCCCGAGGGAGGACTCGAACCTCCGCCGGTATCAGCCGCACAGTCCATGACTGCAGCGCCTGAGACCGCTCGGCTAATCCCGCGCGGCTCTTTCTCTCGAGATGTTATCAGTGATACTCAGTGGCGGCTAGTGAGTATGTACTCCGGGTGTTAACAAATTGTTAGATTCAGATAGTTCTGAGAGTGTGAAATTAATAGCATCTTCTGTATAAATGTTATGCTTATCAACACGTTTATACAGTCACTGCAACAATAACGAAACTAATAATAATAACGAAAATAAGATACATAACATATCTGTAAAAAAATGAATAGTTTTTGTGGAATTTTGTTCTCTTGTACATAATTAAGTACAGTTTATGACAACAACGAAATAATGTGTACGCTTTCGCAAATCTCCGTTATAAATTGACGTTTGTGAAAGTGATCAAACTCAAGCATTAACGTCTACCGACATGGACATTTGACCAGAATATAAATTAGGTGCTGAGATCCATAACGGTCAAAGCACACCGTTGTCAGTTCCACATTTAAGTGAACGTCAGAGAAACCAGTGATACAGTTTTCCGTGAATTTTCATGTATACAATGTGAGCCTACAGCACAGATAAACCTGACTCACCATAAGATCAACGGATTTCAGTAGCATGAATAAATGGTACAGTCTCACAGTCGACGGTGATGTGCTTTAGGCCCTTATGATTCTCAGTGCCTCAAATTTATTACTCTCTCTCTCTCTCCGTCCGAACAGGCCTGGGAAGGCCCAACGGTACCGACCGGTCGCCGTGTCACCCTCAGCCCACAGGTGTCATTCGATGCGGATATGGAGGGGCATGTGGTCAACACACTGCTCTCCCGGACGTATGTCAGTTTAAGAGACCGGAGCGGCTACTGCTCAATCAAGTAGCTCCTCAGTTTGTCTCACATGGGCTGAGTGCACCCCGCTTGCCAACAGCGCTCGGCAGACCGCATCAAGTGGGTTACTGTATTATAAAATTCATAACTTAATATACCATAAATCATTTAGAAACCCACAATATAGGTTTATTGTCAGTACAACATCAACATATACTGCCATCCGATCTAGTTTTGCTGTATAGTGATTGAATTAGCATATCTGAAGTGTGTGGTATCATCTGCAGGACTTATGGCGAATGGGGATAAAAGTCTGGCGCATATGTGGTACCACCTGGTGGCACTAAGGTGAACTCCTAGTTTAGTAGCAAGGGCTAGCTGTGCACATCTTGAACCGTACACGTTGATTATCATATCCGTATGTATTTGGCCCGTAAGGCAATTACGTCACGCGAGTTGCGCATGTTCAAAACCTCTTTAAGACGCGCACAACTGAAGATGTGCTCGAGACACTGATGCCGAGTGTTACGGAGTCGAGAAGAGCAGTAGCGTGGTAGAATTAAGTGCCACAATTTTCAGATTGTAGATCTATGTTACGTTTCACAGTATTCAAAGAAAAATAACCAATAAACCTGCAAGGTGTCGAAAGCTAGGGTCTTCACGTGTTCTTGGGCTCTTACACAGCAGCCGCCACTGGTAATAGTAGTAACTCTAAAACGATGGTCCAACGGAAATCCACATGGGTTTGTGGAGACGGGTTTGCAAGGAAGTGTGTGGCGTCGTAACATAAGCTGATTAGCACTGTTGTGTTGCCGCAAATCCTCTCAGAGGGCAGCGTTATCTATACTTTCTTGAAAATGAGCTTCCAGAATTATCGGGTGAGGTTCCCTTGGCTCCAAGGCAGGGCTTCAGTCACAATTACTTTTGTCGCTTTTTGCTACTCGAAGTATGTGACAACTGAAACGTCCTCTTTGGAAAATTATGAATTACTGTGCTGGTAAACTTCTACGTTATTTGATACAAAGACAGCTGAGTAAAACTGAACGTACTCAGACAGTTCTCTCTTTACTTATTCTGATCATCACTAAACTGACACACAATATTTTTTAACGCAACGCTATCTGACTTTCAATAATCCCTACAAAAGAATGGCCCTGACTAACAATAACCTACACCTTTCATGAATCACTTACCTCACAAAAATCTTCGTTACTCAAACTACTACAATACAGCGAGCGCCAGTACTGCCAGCTAAATAAAAGATTCTAACTACTGAAGGCCCTAACTACGGATAGGCATTGTTAGCAAATGAAAGATTTTGATAGAGAACAATTTATTTACTTTAATAGTGTTCAAAATTCATCATATATATCTATCAATTTATGACAACCATCTTTACAAATTTCCTTTCTCTGGCGGACACACGTCGAGATCGTCCGCTTATAGTAACCTTTCAAAACTCTGGCATCTCTCTCTCCACATCCACCACTGCTGGCGGCTCACCTCCAACTGCCCAACGTTATGCGCCGTTCACATCCAACTGCCCAACACTACACAATAGAGTTGTGGCGATTCGTGAATGAGTCGTTCATTTGAACGACTCTAAATAAAGAATCGTAAGAATCGAATCGTGATACGGACGAATCGTCGTTCAAAAGAATCGTAAGAACGATTGCGTGTTTCCGAGTCGTGACGATTCCAACGATTCATCGATTCTTAGTACGCTATTTTTCGAAGGCAACTTCCGAGTCTTGCCGAATGATTATGAGTTATGACCGCCAGATGGCAGTCAAGTGGAGGATACGTGTGAACAAAGGAAGCTCGGAACGAACAAACGAGGTTCGTGGGCCGTAATATTACTCGTGAAAACCAAGCTGACACTTGGCGGTGGCTGACGGGAACGAGCGTAAAGGCATTTCCCATTTACTATCGCTACCATCAGCCACCTCGCCGACGTCAGCTTAGTTTGCGCGAGTAACACACGAACTAGTGATGACAGAAACGATATACAGCGAGTACACAGCTCCCAATACAGACGATTAAAATCAAGAAATCCAAGTATGATGAATAAATACGTACCTCTTATTTGTTGCAGATGCAATGCAAAACACACACACCTTCTATACACACGATTATGTATTATATTTCGCGTATCTCGAAAACGGCCCTAACGATTTGGATGAAATTTTGTATTTAGACTGGTTTTTGCTGTTTGAGTTCACCTACATGGTTCCATTCGTAAAAACGCAATTTTATATTATAAAAACGCTATTTCACATGTTTTTATAACGCCATCTCGTAAAACTGTGTTAGTACGTATTGAATGTAGTTAAGGTTATGGTTTTTATGTTTATCTGTCTTTATGTGTCTTTCCTTACAGCACGCGATTTTACACAAAAGAATTTTTTAAATAAAAACGCGAATTTCGTGTTTCTTGGGAACGGCTTTAACAGTTCGGATAAAATTTTATATTTAGATACGGATTTTGATTTTTAAGTTTATCTTTAAACAAAAGCTTTTTAATTAGTGATTTCAAGTTCGAGTTTTCGAATGTTATCGTGTTCAGATTCATATTAAATTTTATTGAAGTAACGTCGCTGTATACGATTGAATCCTACTGTTTAGAAGTATGTCGTCTTCTCACGTAAACAGTAGTGACAGCGGCAAGTTCTCAGACAAATTAAAAGCAAAATACCTATGCTTTGTATTTAGAAGAAATGAAAGTTAAGCTAAATTTGCTGTGTGGGAGGGCTTTCAGCTGCGTTATGAATTACAAGGATGATGTGGACTTGGAAAGACATCTTGGCACAGAAAAACATAGGATGATATGAGCCAAACCACGTCTGCTCACTGCTAGATTTTGTTACTATAAAACAGACGTCTGTAGTTAGATACGTTCAAGCCACACAACCAAACTGGCATACCACGTAATTTTGCACTACCTTTCGCACAAATCGACTCCCCTTTCCTGTCATACTGAAATAAAACTATAGATACAATCAAATCAAACGTGACCTTTCATCAATTAAGGCATTACACGTATAAATCGAGAATCACACTTGTAACGTCATATCCATGTTTACTCATAAATAAACTACTTCTGGCATATCTTATCATGACACAGTCTGATTCTAACCCCATTGACAATTTCAGACATGTCCTGCCATCTATGCGTAAGATGTAGAACTTTTTGCATTGCGTAAGAATCGTGCCATCGCAGACTAGATGAATCGTGAAAGAATCGTGAACGAATCGTAGGAATCGATTCGCAATGTGAGATTGAATCGTAGGAATCGAATCGGGAAAAAGAATCGTGTTGCCCAACTCTATTACACAAGCGAATATTCCAACAATGAGTCCAACCAGCCACAGACTGCACACAGCACAGTCAGTGATTTTCATACAGGGCGCTGCGTGGCGTTACCAACATAG